>NC_041223.1:4144662-4233490 GCF_002837175.3 Physeter macrocephalus | reverse complement strand
CGGTGGCCGCTGAGCCTGCGCGCCCGGAGCCTGTGCTCCGCAACGGGAGAGGCCGCGACAGTGAGAGGCCCGTGTACCGCAAAAAAAAAAAAAGAGAACTTTAAAAAGGTGAAGAAACGTTCAAACACAGGGAGAATGTATTTGCCACAGATAAAATTAATAACGATTGATTTGTATCCAGAATACATAGACATATTATTAATCTAATAAATAGATAATAACAAAGTAACCATAGAAAAATGGGCCAAAAAAAATGAAGAAGCATGTCACAAAGAAATATATAACATTGGCAAATATACATGTGAAAACAAGGCCAACTTCATTGGTTAAAAAAAAAATTCAATTTCAGTTATAGAGACATAGTATTTTCTATCTACATAGTAGATAAAAACTTAAAAATTGGAAATCTCAAATGCTGATGAGGTCTCAAACCAAGAGGCACATTTATAAACTGATACTGGGGATAGAAATTGGTATAAACACTTTGGGAAAAAATGGTATTATGTAATAAATTCAAAAACTCAAAAACCCTATTATTATATTTTTAGCGAGAAATATATTTAAGCATAATTTGGTTATTTTTTAAAAAGACCAAAGGATTTAAAAATTTGGAAGTATGCAAATGAAAAAAAATCCAGAAAAGTAGTAACCAAAAGAAAGTTAGTGCAGTAGTATTAAAATCTGAATAGTTTTAAGCCAAAAAAGATGTTAAGTATAATCATCCCTTAATAAAAGGAGCAAGTCATTGGGAAGATATAAAAATTTTACACTTGTTTCAGACTAGCAAAAAAGCCAAAGTAGATATTAAAATTTTAAGTAAAATTGACAAATTTGGATCATAATTAAAGAATGTATCATATTAATGTTAAAGTGATCCATCAGGCTGACAAAAAATAAAAATTTTTAAGGAGTGAAATAAGATGATAAGCAAGCCTTTTGTAATTGATATTTTCCATCCTTTACCCAATGATTAGAGACTTGGCATTTTTTTTCAAAAATAGATAGGGAATTTGCCAACTGGTAAGCTCAAAGGACTCTACTATGACTATATTAATGACATGCAGAATCCATTCTCTTATCACTAGGTAACTGAGTTAAAATTCAATAATAAAAAGATAGCCCCAAAATCCTAGTATATTTAGGAAATAAGAGTTTTAACAGTATGTCCATTTTTTTTTCTAACTTTTGACATCTATCTTTTGACAAACAGTCATCGATCTTTTGACTTATGGAAGTAGATCTTCTAGCATTTTAACGTTATAGTATTCATAAGATAAAGCCTGCCTGACCACAGTGCATATTTCTCTTTATAATATAGGATTCAGTTTGCTTCTATCTTATTTAGGATTTTACTTTTATTATCTCAATATGCTTAGTTTGCAAAACTATAAATAAACTAACAAATATTTGGTGGCTTTTGCATCAGGTTTGAACTAACATCATACAAAAAATTTAAATTATTTCCCCTTGAACTGTTTATGTAGCATGTGGATTACTTGATTCTTGAATTCTTTGAGAAGCTAACATTTTAACTCAGTCAAGTCTACTAATTTTCCAGTCACTCTCCCACTTTTCTAGTTGACTACTTCATACCTTTCCCTTCTCCTCAGTCCTTCAACACAACCTCATTCTCTTCTCAGTTTATGACCTTTTTCTTTTTCACTGAGAGATTAGGAGAGAATTTCCATGAACTCACATCACCTTATCTCCAACCAATCAGCATCCTGCCCATGTCCATGGTTCCGCCTCCTGTTACTGGGATGAACTGAAGCCACAGCAAACCTTCCTCCTGTGATTCCTCTGCTTTGTTAGGGAGTCCTCACCGCCGTAATCACTCCCTCCCTCTCCTTCACCGTCGATGGTTAGGCGGTTCTGCTCATCTAATAGAAACAAACAGAAACAATCCCTTGCTTCATCTCAGGTTCTTTCCCACCTACTGCCTCATTTATCAGTTTCCCTTAGAGCAGTGCTCCTGCTGTAAGTCGCCATTATCTTTTTTGTCATTCTCTCCAATCAGACTTTCTCCCCACTGCCCCACTGAAACAGGGCTTGTTGAGAAGAGCCCTGTCCTCCTTGTGGCCAAAATGTACCAGATCTTGAAGGGAGGACCTCTTAATTCATTGCTTTACCCTCAGCTCTTGAGGATCTCATCTTATCCCATGGTTTCAATATTATCTGTAAACTGACAACCCTAACATTTATACTTTTATTCTCAGTATCTCCCCAGAGCTCCAGGCTTGCATATCCAATTATGAATATTTCGTTTCCACTTAGATCTAGAGAAGATGACACTACTTTGCATGTTCAAAATCAAACTCCAGAAGTTCTTCCCCCTTCAAACCTGATCCTCTTAAAAAAAACTCCCCATATCAGTACGTAGAGATTCCTTATTTGAGACGCCCAGATCCCAAACTCAGAGTCTTCCTTGACTCCTCTCTTGCCTCTCTTACCTCATATCCCACATCCGACCCATCAGCAAATCTTCTCAGCTTCTTCTTTGAGTCATATTACTGTCACCACCCTGAGTCAGTCATCTTCCTCCTGAGCTCTTACAATAGTTGCCTGTGGAAACTCAGCTTCCTTCACTTTACACACAGTTTATTTTTTACACAGAAAAACCAGAGTGGTCCATAATGCTGTTATCAGTTTGTGTTTATCCTCTGCTCAGAACCCTTCAATGACTTCTTATCTCCCTAGGATTAAAAGTCATGGGACATGCATTATTTGGTCCCACTATATGTCTGCTTGATATGGACTGAATTGTGTTCCCCCAAAATTCATCTGTTGAAGCCCTAATACCTCATGTGACCATATTTGGAGATAGGGCCTAAAAGAAGGTAATAAATAAGCAAGGTCCCAAGGGTGGGGTCTTAATCCTATATGAGTGGTGTTCTTATAAAAAGAGGAAGATACACCAGGGCTTTCACTTTCTCACTGCACAGAGGAGAGGTCCTGTGAGGACACAGAGAAAACGTGGTCATCTGTACTAGGAAGAAAGCTCCCCTCAGAAACCAACCCTGAAGATACCCAGTTGGATTTCCAGCCTCCAGGACTGGGAGAAGATGAATTTCTGTTGTTTAAGCCCCCCAGTTTAATATTGCCACGAAAGCCCAAGACGATTAGTATTCTGACTTAATTCTTATTTTGTTCTCCTGCCCTCATGCAGCTCCATCCACACTTCTATGGGCCTCAGCTTACCAGGCACACTCCTGTCTCTTGACTCCTATTTGCCGTCCTCCCTTTCTGAAAACTTTCCCTCCAGATACGTACCTGTCCTGGAAGAGTGCCTGACCAATCACCTGTGATCCATCGATATTTTTTAAGGGAAAGATCTTTTCACATCCTTTTTTAAAAAAGTCTGTCACAATAAGTGAGGTCTTCATTCCACAGTTATCCCACCAGCTTTGTGATAGTGAGAACGTCTGCCACCATGTTCACACCCCCTGCACACTAGGGAGACGAGAGGCTACTTCCTCTTGTAAGAGCTTAATCAAGGACTTACAGTTATTTTCACTTTAGCTCTTGTTTGGGTAAAGGATGAACCATTTGTTGTTTAGGTATAATTAATGGACTCAATTTTTAGGGAACTCAATTTGCAAGTTTAAGGAGAGGGAAGGTTGAGAATTTAAAAAGGAAATGGAAGTGTTCCATCTTAATAATGAACGAGGACTTGATGGTGGGTCCAGAAAAAGAGGAGAGGGAGAGGCCAAAGGGGAGGAGATGAGGACTCAAAACCCTTGACAGAGGGCTGCAAAGCGTTGGCACAAAAAAGCAAAAAAAAAAAAAAACCCAAAAACAACAAAAAAAGCTAAAACCAAAAATTTTATATGCAATTTTAAGTTGTTGACCAGATATTTCTCCAGCAAAGATGGGTTTATTTGGGACCAGCAGAGAACTGATGTTCAGGGTCTGCAGCCATGGTGTGAGTCACATGCAAGCCCCAGCACAGCAGAGGAAGGAGAACAGTTTTACAGAGGGAAAAGGAAGTTGGGGGGCGGGGGCTACAGTAAACAAAGAGTCCATGGCTTTTCACTGGCTGAGTCCTTGCGGGAAAGAAGATGCCTCTTTCTCTTCCTGTTGGGCTCTGCCATCAACCATCACAGGGAGTGAGAGCTCCTCCTTCTGGTCTCCCAACCCTAGTTAATTGAAGTTTTTATTTATTCATTTGTTTGTAGACTGTGGTATAAGATCTCTGATCCCTGCCCCCTCCCCCCAATTTTTAGATAAATCTGCTCTCTTCACATACACAGGAAAGTTTTGTTTGTTTATTTGTGTTTATTTATATGGGAATGAAGGAAAGTGATGAATTCTATCTGTTTTAACATAAGAACAGGGCCAATGCCCAAAGCACTTGAGGATATCCACAAACTGCATTCTGGAAAGTAGAGCCAAGAGCCAGAGGTGACCAGGAGAGGTCAAGCACCTGGAAATGTAAACAGTTATAGGAATCCCATTGGTTTGCTCCCAGGTGTAGAGTATGGGCATATATGAATTTCATCTTTACCTCTAGGGGCAGAATTGACATTCAGATTACAGAGTAAATAGGCAACACAGACAAACTTTAATGAAACAAAGAGTGAAAAGGGAGATACAGATCTATTATTCTACTTTGACTTGATGAAAATACAAAATTCATTATATATTACTTATACAGTGCAGGGAATGTCCACACCTGTTTTCCCCAAAGGAGCATCGTGCATACGTAATACACAGCTATTAACTCCAAAAAGTAGCCACGCCCTGAATAGAGGCAGTTCACAATACAAAAGCAATCAAATTTGGAAATGTTGAGTAATTCCTGACAGTATTTTTTTTCCTAAACAGTGAAGATAGAAAGTTATTTGAATTGCAAATGAAATCCAAAGGCACCTTTTTATAATCGTTTGAATGTTAACGGTGATAATGGTATTACTATTTTAGAGAAGAGAACATTCAAATTTCTGAAAGTCAAGAAGGAAAAGCACATTTTAATTATTCATAAGCTGCGTGTATTTATATTGTTAGACTGCACATATTTTCTTCCACAAATCTGTTATTTTAAATGGTTTTTTGTTATATCAATATTTTCAGTTAAAAATTAAGAAACGTTTTTTCAAAAAATGAGACTATTATCCAAAAATATTACCCACATCTGCCTTTCTAAATGCCTTCATGTATTTTAATCTCTTATCTGGCATAAGGAAGAAAGACATGCTAACAGAGGATGCATTTTGACTGTTGTAGGTTTATAGTTTCATGTTAAGCAGTTAAGCACCTTCTTTTTCACCTGGACAGTGGTCAAGTGGAAAGGATGCTGGCTGAGGATCTTTGCTGCTCTCACTGCCATAGATTTGTTATGAGGTAGAGACTGCTAGTTGTCCATAAAATCCATGTTTTTCTCTCTTTCTTATAGTAACACATGCTGATAAGAATGAATGTTTGGAGCTCCATGAAATGAGCCTTTCGGAGTATGAAATCGTAATGCTTTCTATTGAGACTGCAGGGAATTTTGTTTTGCTTTTTGTTTGTTCGTTAGATTTGTTTTTTAGATTCCATATATAAGTGAATTCATACACGATTTTTCTTTGTCTGGCTTATTTCACTTTGCATAAAGGAAGGGGAACTAGGAGGTGGGCAAAATGGGTGAAGGGGATCAAAAGTACAAACTTCTAGTTATTAAATGAATGTCATGGGGATGTAATGTACAGCGTGATGACTACAGTCAAAACTATTGTCTTGCATGCTTGAAAGCTGCTCAAAGAGCAGATCTTTAAGGTTCTCGTCATCGGCAAAAATAAAAGCTTTGCAACTTTGTAGTGTGATGAATAGTAACGACTTTGGTGATCATTTTGCAAAGCATGCAAGTATCAAGTCATTATGTGTATACCTGGAACTAATATGCCAATTCTGCTTCAATTTAAAAAAAATGACTGCAGTGGCCTGGATAAACAGAGGTATTTATAATACTTAGTTATAGTAATAATAACTGTGGTAACCTCTAGTAGCTAAGAATACACCAGGCAAATTTAAATGATTTATCGCCTCTTAGTTTCTAAACAACTTCGTAAGATGTGCATAACTGTCTTTACTATCCCCATCTTAAGATAAATGATTAGTTGAAGCAAATTTATGATTAAAGTAAGGAGACAAAGAACATTTTAGACCATAATATTTGAAAGATTAGAATTACAAATGTAAATTGACTAGGGAGGAAAACGATGATAGTGTTGGTGATAATGGAAAAATAATAATAGTAATAGTCATGATGAGAGTCCAGACATTCATAATGTCACAGTCATATTGGAAAGTAAGAAGCGTGATACTCATTTCCCATTCTAGGGATGAGTAGAGTGAGACTCCAGCACTTAAATAGCTTGTCAAGCGCCTGCAGTTATAGATGAGGGTTGAGGCTTTCAATAGCATCAAACGCGAGAGAGGGCATAGAGTGGATGGAGAGATAAGGTATGGACGAAGGCGAATGAGTTCTCTGGTCGAAATGTGGTGACTGAAGCAAGAAAGAATTTCACAAGTATAGACATTGTTGAATGATGTTTATCAATTAAATCCCGGAGCAGCAGTGGGTGGGATAAAGCAATGCCTGTCCATTCCCGCCCAGGGATGCCAAGGGAAGTCAGGTAAGTAGAAAGCAGAAGAAGCAGCAGAGATTAGTCGAGTTTAAGCAGGGGAAGTCATCAGCAGATTTTATTTTATTGTCATTTATTTGCATCATGTTATATTAAAAATGTTATTTAAAAAAGGCCAAACAAAAGTTATATTACTGAGTCTTTACCCTTCTTCTGATGCCCTCTCCTAACCTGTCTCACGCAAAGGAAGGCAAAAGGAACCAGTCAAATCAAGTCCACAGGACTAGAGAAGAAAATAAAGCAATTCAGTAAAAAAGGGTAATTAGGAAGTATTTTCCTCAATTTATGTTTTCTTTTTTCTATGCTAAGGTAAGAAAGAAGGCTAAGAGCGTACCAGAGGAGGCTGAGTCCCTTCCAGACCAATCTGGAAAACCCAACTGTTTTAGATAATACGTGTAGTCTAATTCCAATGCCTCAGGGCCTATCGCAAATAGCAGTCAATTCTCTAGCATTAAGGGTCTAATTAATTATCTACTCTTTACGCCATTAGGTCCCTTCCTTTTCTCCTGGGAGCCTGGATCTTGACATCACTCTGATAGCACCCTCCATAGTGGGAGAGAGAGACGATAGCTGGTATATTTTGCATTTTGTGAGAACTTCCTGTACGTAGCCTGGTGGACGTTCGGGGTTGGAAAGCACCTAGGGGGTCCTCTGCCCCGGGTAGCCCCGCGTCCGTCCTCACAGGCTTGCGCTGTGGATGCTGGCTCACCCACCGCATGGAGCAGGAGGCAAGGCCGTCCTCTCCCAGCCTGCTGGCAGCTCCCGGGCCCCAGGTCTGAGGCCCTTTAGCCCTTCTAGTCACACCAGGAAGGCACTCGTGACAAAAGAGCACAGAAATAGACCCAGCGCGTCAGAGCCCTCTCACTATGAGACGGGAGAGACAGCTGGACACTAAGGGCCCTTTCAAACATCTCTTCCTCCAGAATGGTGACGAAAATGGCCATTTCATGTGTGCTTATGCTCACGCGGTGATTGCAGAAGGGGCTTTTTCTGGGAGAGAGTGGGGCGGCTGCTGCTTCTTGCGGGGAGGACTGCGGGCTCAGCACTCAGCAGGAAGCAGCCTGCCTCTCCGGGCACCCAGGGCCAGGTTCCTGCCGCGTCTCTCTGCCAGGGAGCATATCTCCCTGCCGCCTCCCGCAGAACTGATCTGCAGAGCAGGCTGAGCACAGAGGCTCCTTCCGTGGGGCCGGGCTCCTCTGCGCAGATTCCCGGTCTGCTCTCCGCCATGGTTACCACCCCCCACGTATTTGCCATTGGCTCCGCCAGCTCTGTTCTCGGCGTTCTTCGCTTCAGCTCTGCACAGTCAGGTGTCAGATGCAGCTTGCTCGTCCTCAGAGCTCTTGACGTTGTCACGCCGTGAAGCCTGAGATTTCCTTTCTCTTTGGGGCCCCCGGCACAGAATTAATCACATCCGTGTCCTATTTATCTTATAACAAGAGGTGCCCAGCATCCTGAAACCAGCGCTCGCTTAGGATTTCCGTGCCTTTTAAGATAATGAGGAGCCTGCTTTAATATTTTAATATTTGAAATTTTAACAGTGTTTGTATAATGCTTTACGGAAAGAAGTTTCTTAGGTAAATCCCATTTAGCTATAGCAAAACAACTCTTTGGCCTAAGGAGGCAATGTATTATAATGTGCATTTTGCTCCTAATCAATCAGTTCATCAATACCAGCAACAAGCCGCCATTTACGAAGTCCATAAATTAGAACATACGCTTTTACATCACCCTAGCCTACTCCGCCTGTGACTATCACTTCTGTATAGGCTGTCATTCTCATTCAAATCCCTATAAACCAGTCTCGATAACTCAGCACTGGTTATAACCGCTTCCGTGTCCTTTACAATCAACATCCAGGTGTCAAGCCAAGCAACACCACCGGAACCATAGCCTCCCTTTCATCCCCTCTCATTCTGTCATTTCTCACTTACGCTATCAAACTGGTTTCCCAGGTGCAAGATTTTTATAACTCCTAGATATTACTAATTTATAATATAACTCCTAGATATTACTAATTTTTCTGAAGTACAACTGATTACATCATTTTCCTGGCTCATGGGTCTTCAATGATTCTCTATTTACCCCTAAATGTAATATAAATTCAAAGGTGACATTCAAGGTCTTTGATAACCTGATCAAGCCTATATTCCTAAACTTCAGTATCAATAGCTAACCCAATAATACTGATCCTACTAATATTGGGTAATAAATTATAGCACTTACTGGGTTTCGGGCCTTACAGATAGAACCAGAATACTCAGAACACCAGTGCAAAGATAACGTATTAGTCTGCTAGGGTTACCATAATAAAATACCCACAGAACGGGGGGCTGAATGAACAGAAGTGTATTTATCACAGCTCTGGAGGCGGGGGGTCCAAGATCAAGTTGTTGGCAGGGTTGGTTTCTCCTGAGGCCTCTTTCTCTGACCTGTAGATAATTCCCTTCTCAGCGCGTTGTCACCTTTTTTTTTTTTTTTTTTTTCTGTGTGCCTGCATTGCTTGGGTTCTTCCTTTCCTAAGAATACCAATCCTGTCAGATTAGAGCCTACCTTTGTGACTTCATTTACCCTTAGTTACTGCTTTACACACCCTGTCTCTCAATACAGTCATAGTGGAGGTCAAGGCTTCAACCTATGGGTTTTAGAGGGAGATAATTCAGTTCATAACAGATACTGTTACTGCAGCCATTTTATATGAGAAAATAAGAGTTTCTGAAGACTATATAACGAGTTCCATGGAGAACCAGGATTTTAACATTGATCTTCCTATCTCACTTCACGTACCGTTAATTTCAAATAGTAATTATTCTGTGAGCATAGCTGCAATTTTTTGAGGAGGTTCCTTTGATTATGCTGATGCCCTGGCCCCTAGTTTTCCAGCCCTCCTCTTCCAATGACAACTGTCCAAATGTCGCATTCCCTTCAAGGGCCATGGCAAAGGCCACAGGAGAGCTTGTTTGTACCCCTTAGGCCAGAAATGCTATGTCTACTCCCTGAACTCTGGGCTTGTCTTTTATTTTCTCTAAGAAAACACAGGAGCCTTACTCCTTTTTAAAGTCAGGTTTATTGAGGCAAGTTTTGCAAACAATAAAATTTTATCTTTTTCAGTGTACAGTTCTTTTTTTAATACGAATTTATTTATTTATTTATTTTTGGCTGCGTTGGGTCTTCATCGTTGGGTCTTTTTTGCTGCGCGCGGGCTTTCTCCCGTTGCAGCGAGCAGGGGCCACTCTTTGTTGCGGTGCACGGGCTCCTCATTGCGGTTGGCTTCTCTTGTTGCAGAGCTCGGGCTCTAGGTGCGTGGGCTTCAGTAGTTGTGGCGCGTGGGCTCAGTAGTGGTGGCGCACGGGCTTAGTTGCTCCACGGCATGTGGGATCTTCTCGGACCAGGGCTCAAACCCATGTCCCCTGCATTGGCAGGTGGTTTTTCAACCGCTGCGCCACACGAAGTCCCTCAGTGTATAGTTCTATGAACTTTGGAAAACATACATAACCATGTAACCACCACCACCATCAAGATACATTCATCGCCGTTTTCTGCGGATGATTGGTTCCAGGACTCTCCTCGGGTACCAAAACCTGTGGATGCTCAAGTCTCATAGTATGACCTCTTTTATCCACGGATTTAACCAATATAGTTCATGATCTGTGGATGGTTGAATTCCTGGATACAGAACCTGAGAATATGAAGGGCCAGCTGTATAGAGCTTTCCATCACCTAAAATGTTCCATTGTGCTCCTTTGGAGTCAATACCTCCTCCACCCCGAGTCCCAAACAACCACTACTTTGTTGTCTGACACATCTTTCTCTATAGTTTTGCCTCTTTCAGATATGTCATATACATAGATTCGTACAGTATAAAATGTTTTGAGTCTGACTTTGCATAACGTAATACATTTGATATCCAGCTGTGGTGTGTGTATCAATAGTTTGCTTCTTTTTATTGTTGAGTGATGTTTCTCTGCCTGGGTGATTATCCTTTCATCAGTAAAGGGACATTTGTGTTGGTTCCAGTTTTTGGTAAATGAATAAAGCCACTATAAACCATTCATATACACGTTTGTGTATGAATATATATTCTTATGTCTCTTGTGTAACTATCTAGAAGTGGGGAATTGCTGGTGGTGTGGAAAGACTACATTTATCTTTGTAAGAAACTACCAAACTCTTTTCCAAACTGTCTATAATATTTTGCATTCCCACCAGCAATGCACGTGAATTGTTCCACATTTTTATTGCCAACACTCAGTTTTACCATTCTTTGTGACCTGAATTCGAAAGGCGTGTAGTATAGTGGTATTTCATTAATGTTAAAAATACAAAATTCAATTAGGTAAATCTGAAGACATTATTGGCTTTATTCAATGACTCATGAGTTGAGTAGCACCCCATGGACTAGAAGGGGTACTTCAAGGAGCTGTACAAAATGGAAGTTTTCACAGGAAGGGTTGGTGAGGCAAAGGAGCCATTAGTAAAAGACGAGAAATGGTTATTTGGGGCCAAGGCCTCTTCTTTTTGGAGAAATGGAAAATGACAGGAATGGAAAATCCGGGGTCTTTATCATGAAGACGACCTCATCCGTGTTGACCAGAAAATACCAGACTGGTTAATTAAAGTGACATTCCTGGGTAAGGTCAAAACCACAATTAGGTTCGGTATTAAATCTAGATCTGGTATCGTGGTCTTTAGCACAGGTGACATCATTTTAGGCCTGCGGTTTTTCTCTTTAACGATCCCCCCTTTTGATCAGACTCTCACCCTAACTGAGAGATGTGATCAAATTTAAGGCATTAGCACCACTCTCAGCTGTCGCCCTTCAGCTTTGTTGGCCTTTGGTGTGATATCCACAGGTCATGATGCTTTTGCTTAATCCCTGGGACAGTCGCAGTTCCAGCTTCATCATCCTTAACTTGGTTACATTCTTCTCTTCTTTCCTGAAGTTCCAGTCTTAGGAAGATAATTTCCCTGCTGGTCAGCATTTGTGAGCATGCATTTAACACTTCTGAGAAGATGCTATGTCAGGGAGATTATTATCACAACAATAAGCAGGATAATTCCCAATGTTTAGAGTACACTTTGGAACCATAATCCTCAAGACCCAAATCAGTCAAAGAAAGACCCTGTTGGAGTTACCTTTTTAAGTCAAGTGTTTTCTCAGTGATCTTATGTAACCGAGTTTCAACTTCCCCAGAAGTGTCAATCCAGGTACGTGAGGTGGTGTTGGCCAATGCACAGATACCTCCTTGCTCAGCAGAAAGATAATCAAGGGCTATGCCATTTTCAAGAAGAATCTTGGCCAGAGAGTTTAAATATTTTTGCTGGGCAAAAAAAATGTTGGGCAAAATATTGTTGCTAATGTCTTAGCAACAAAATCTGCAATATCTTCATGAGTTGTGGAGAGGTTTCTGATCATAGCCTCAGTTACATTTACTCCTAACCAGGGAAGTAGGGCCCTACCAAAAGAATCACACCTGAATCATAAAAGGACACCTGGCAGGTCCTTTCTAGAACAGTCAAGGGCAGAGTTAGTTAACTTAAGAGGCGTGTGTCAGCCGTCTTGGCATTCATAGGCCCAAGGAAAATGACAACCGCTACAAAGACAAGACCTGTCAGGGTACCATTCATTCCTGTTAAGGAGGTACTGTGAATGAATTCATTAGTTCAAGCCAGGGCCCAGGCAGGGTTTTAGCACATGTGGGAAGAGAATCCCCTAGCCTGAAATAAAGTCACTCCAAATTCCAAAGACTATTCCCCTTTGCAATGGCCTGGGAGATACAGACAAATGTGTTATCTCTCCAGGCTAATGCCAGAATAAAGAAAGAAGAAAAAGAAGAAAGGGTTTTATGTTTAGCTGAAGTTGGAAGTATCAATCTACTGTCTGGGGTGGAAGCAGTCTACACCCATGTTAGATACTCTCTTCCTCATCAGTTTGATTTGGAGGACTCCAGCATTTGTACAGGGCCAGGTTCAGGTGTGACCTTTCCCTGCTGGGAGATGTGCATCCAAGGTTTAAGTCCCTGAAGTGTGGCTGCCATCTGGATAGTGAGGAGGACCTGATACAGTCTCTTCTAAGGAGATTTAAGGGCAGTCTTTGTTCTCAGGGATTCCAAATCAGAAGTGTGGGAGAAAACTGGAAATGTTTGATTGCATAGTCAGAGACAGATATTTGAGGAAACTAGAAGAATTCAGGATCCAGTCCAGTTTACAGGTAAATAACAAAATCTCAAAGACAATTAATAGGACTAGAATCTTAATATTTACACAACTGCAAACATAATATTTCTCTCTACTATTACCCCCAATTTTTAACAAAGATAATCACAGTAAAACTAATTTGTTTGTATTAAACTTGGCCTAATTATTTATGTAACTGTGGTAAGAATAGTAAATGACCATATAAGTTCTTTTTAAGATTGCTTTGTTGAAACTTTTCATAAGTACTCTCAGACCTTATCCTCAATACCATCTCAACCAAAGCCTTGGTACTGTAGCCACTGTTTCCAATTGTGTCCTGTTACAAAGAACATGAAAATAATACTCACTGAGAATATTTGAATTCTGGAAGAACCAGGTAGGGAGACAAAGTACATGTTTCATAGTTGTTCACAAGATTATAGCTCACCAAATTGTTGATAGCCTAAGAGAAAAGATGTCTTTAAATTTGGAAAAAACATTAAAGAACCAGAAATATTTTAAACACAAAGTCATAACAATTATAATCATCCTCATCAGTTCATTCAGTCCCATGTTATTAATTCTTGTTCTCCTTGAATCCAGTTCATCCATGAGTTCTCTCGACTTTGCCTGATGATTGAGGGTGATAGGAGCAGTGGTAATTCCAAGAAATCTGCAAGGTTTTTGTTAAGGCTCGTATGATTTTCCCAGTGAAGTGCGTGCCTTGTTCACTGGAGATTTTGGAAAGTATGCCCCAAATGGGAAGCATATTTTCTAAGTTTCTTTTCCACTGTGAGGATGTTGGCTTTGCAGCAGGGGAAGTCTTCAACCTGCCTGGAAAACATACATACAATAACAAGAATATATTGGTCATTTATACCAAGCAGCCGTTGAATGAAGTCCAGCTGCAGGTGTTCGAAGGGTCCAGAGGAAGGAGGTCTGAGGCATCTGGGAACAAAGCTAGTTTATTTGTTAAATGCACTATGGTGGGTAAAGGAATGTAAGATCTGATAAAGGGGATTTGACGGGGAGTGGGGAAGAACCAGAGGCCATCTTGGATTTTCCATACATTCCCTGACTGTTTGGTTCAGGTACAGCCATTGTTTGCCCATCTGAATTTCTCTGATTCAGGAACAGAGTGTTGCCATGTTACAAGGACATCAGAATGGCAAAAAATTGGCAATGAAGGGTAATTATTTTTGAAGAAGCAGAATAGACTTCACCCACATGTACCAACAAGCCGTATACACTCTGTTGCTGCTGTCCTTGCGTGAAGGTCGGCTAAGGCATTTCCCTGATACTCAAGTTCATTCCTTTTAGTGTAAGCCTCAGTTTTGATAACAGCAGTTTCGATAGGTAAGAGCAGGACAATAAGAAGATCATTTTCTTTCTGTCCATTTTTTGACTGGTGAGGTAGAAGACATCACCCAACATCTTAAGATAGTAACTAAAATTACAAGTGAGAACATTATACCAGAGCATATTAGATTTCTAGAAATTTTGCACAATTTCTAGAATATCTGTATTAGTAACACATATCTACACAAACATAATCAAAGAAGATTTGGCATCACTTATTCGACAATGCTTCCCATGTAATTCAGCACATCACATAAGCCTAATTAGTTTAATAGTTTTCTTTTGATAAGTACAGAGAACAAATCTTTTGAAATATTTTAAGGACCTCTGAAAATTTTCAACATTAGCTGGTGGTCAAAAAGACTTCATTTAGAATTTTGGGAAGTTTGTCAAAAATGTGTTTTGTTTTTTTTTTTAAGTTTTAAAACACTTGCCTAAATAAGATCACAGATCATTATAAAACTTAATACTTAACTACCTATTAACAAAACTCAACTCTTTTACCATTAAAAGGACTCAGTTTTCCTAAGTAATCAAAGACCTGATGAAGACAGCAAACACAGAAAATTATTTTCATAAAACATAGAACCTTTGTTTTCTAGGCAAACCACTGAAAGGGTAAAGAAAAACTTTGTTTACAATTTCTTATCAAGAGCAGACCAACAGTCCAAGAAAACCATCCATTTAGCAGACAAATCAAAATCAAGTTTTAGTTTTACATAAGTACATTCTGGATATTAAAGGTTATTTTTAACATTCCTATAATATATATTCACTTTTAGCCATCCTGATTACACAAGATAAAATTCTCTCTTTTCCTCTCTCTCTTTCTTTTTATATACATTTAGTTTGTCCTTAATTTTCTTCCTTCTCATTTTGAAATAACCAGAAGTTATAGTTTAGACAAAATGACTCTCATTTTCCTTAACAAAAATGCATCTTTATTGCTCATATCTTTTCATAAGCAAGAACACATCCTACCTTTCCTGCATGCAGAGTTGTTTGTCTTATTATTCTAGTAGATTTAAGTACCTATATTAGAATTTTTAACCTAAAATCCTTAATTTCCAGTCAAAAATAAAGAAGTAAACAGTTATAAACTGTCTTTTCTGTTAGCATTCTGAAGTTTGCTAAGTTTATAAATACTTGTTATAATTTTTAGAAGTATGTGCTCTTTCATAGAAAATTTCTCAGCATGGCACCAAATATGTGTACTCATAGGCCCAAATATCCAGTTCCTCTCTAATAAGAAGTCAAAAGTAGAGAACTTCTATGTTCAGTAGTTAATGTTTCAGTATTTTATCTCTATTTGGAAATGACCTAGATATTTAACAAATTTCTGTCATTTAATTTAGCTTAGCAAAACTCTGACATTTCAAGTTACCAAAAAGATTTTGGAGGCTATCTTTAAGTCTGCATAACATAGAATATAATTAGCTAAAACGTTCACCTAAAAATGCTTATTCTCTTTACATCTATCACTTGCTTGTAACAATTATGTTTAAATTGCCCGTCCCCAAAACTTCAAGAGACATTTGATAAAATCAGCTGTCATTCTGAGTTAGTTTTGCTGACAAATTTTGTGACAGAGATAGCATAAACTTATTTGACTAATAAACTCAGAATAAAATTCCTTTAACTGCATTACATTCAATGCCGCTAACTATAAGACATATCTGTTGGGGCTTCCCTGGTGGCGCAGTGGTTGAGAGTCCGCCTGCCGATGCAAGGGATACGGGTTCGTGCCCCGGTCCGGGAAGATCCCACATGCCGCGGAGCGGCTGGGCCCGTGAGCCGTGGCCGCTGGGCCTGCGCGTCCGGAGCCTGTGCTGCACAACGGGAGAGGCCGCAACGGTGAGAGGCCCGTGTAACGCAAAAAAAAAAAAAAAAAAAAAAAAAAAAGACATATCTGTTTTAGTTAAATCAATCAACTTATACTGGCTTTTATTTACCAAAGATTACCCCAGATCTCAGGAACTTGAGAAGCATTTGGGTTAGTTTCTGTTAACGCCCATTCCTTACAAAGCTCTTGCCTTCAAATCAACTAAATAGAGCTCTTTTATAAATTAATTTCAGCAATCCTATCCAGAAGTATTTAGAAAAACATCATGGATCTACAACATACATGTATAGACACACACACACACACACACACATTCGTATAGACAGACACAGACAGAGACCTTATAGTTATTAATATTTGTGGAGAAGATTTGTAATATGTACCATTAGTCCAAAATTTTTAAAAACCTCTCTCTCTTATTTTCCTCTTCTGATGAGAAACTTCTCCCTAGAGTTTGCATTTCAAAGAATGCCTCTTAGGTCCCAGAGATTATGGGGGTAGGAAATCCACACCACAAAGGCACTGATTCAGTGGAAGACAATTCTGTTTCCAATTCTGAATTTTTCAAGCATTTTGAGAGAAGTAGGTGAGGTTTGGAGGATTGGGAAAAATAAAAAAGCAGTTGAACTAGATCCACACCTTTGGCCCTGCAGAGATTTGCAAGACAAAAACAGTTGTTTCCAATTCTCCAAAGAACTGGGTTCTTGCTTTTGTTTCAGTGACCTTTTATCTCTTTAATTTTAATTAGCCTTTTGCAACAAATCTTTCAATGAGGCTATTGTGGAATTTTGAAAACTTTTGGAGGCTTTTGTAAACTAATTAAACTAGGTATTCCATTCCGCTTGACTTGGCAGTCCATGCTTTTCAGTACACTTTTCAAATGAGCTTAAATATTTGGAATGTTCCTCATAATGGCCATTATAATTCTAAGTTATTTTTAGTAAAATCTTGCCATCTTTTTAGATATGCACAATTTCTGGGACTATAGTTGTTAAATATAAAATAAACAGGTGTGCTGGAAGGTGGTTCACACGACTCTGTGGGTGTAAAGAATCTTGTTTCTTTTAGGTCGGCCTTCAGTTGTCTCAGAGCCAAACTAACACCTAAATGGGATGTGCCTTGGGGTTGGAATACAGCAAAATCACTCTAATAGCCTTTAAATGCTTGACTCCGGTCCACCAATGTTTGCCACTTATTTTTCTTCAGAGATTCCCAATAGCAACTGCCCTTAATTTAATATCTACCTGAGGCGTCCCAGGAGACTCAATCCGGCTCAAATTGGACCCGTTCTGGTGTGATCCTAAACCCATTTCAGATTTCAAATTGGACCCAATCCGATCCTGGACCCACTCCAGTTCTTAGGTTGGACCCAGTCCATAACCACCACCAATTCCCATGAAACTTCGGACCCGGGAAAAGGATCGAACCAGCAACCCTCAAAGAATGGGGACTGCAGACTGATTCCAAACAAACTGAGAACTAAAGATGCCACCAACGGATCCCAACGTGGAATCTGGGGAAGGATTCCGAAAAAATGGGGAATTACAGCAAATGCGCAACAGCGAACCCGGGAATCAAGAGCTGGGGCTTTCCATTCAAAAACCTGGGAATGGTGGTATGAAAAGCCAATTACAGCAGGAGCTCGAACACAGAGAGAGTGAAACTCAACTGAGGGGAAGCTACCAACAGCCCTCGGAAATGTCGAGAAAGACCTTGAACTCAAAATGAAGTTCTCAAGTGCCACACGTGATTCTTCTTGTCCCTGAATAGCAGTGGAGGTTTGCCTAGGCTCCCATCACTGTCACCAGTCTGTCTGGTAGAGATCCATGGAGAAGATTCTGAGAGCAGATCCGCTATGTCTGAAGCTCCCAGGGATTCTACATTCTCACACTAGCCCACCGCAATGACCAATAGACTGAATGTTTGTGTCCCTCAAAATTCATAGGTTGAAATCCTAACCCTTGATGTGATGAGTTTAGGAGGTAGAGCCTTGGGGAGGTAATTAGGTCCTGGGGGTAGAGACCTCATGAATGCGATTAAAAATGACACGAGGAAAAGCCCCCGCTCCCCTTCCTCCATATAAGGATACAATGAAAAGATAGCAGTCTGCAATCCAGCATCCAGCTCTCACCAGGACCCAGCCATGTTGGCACCCTGATCTCAGAATTCCAGCCTCCAGCTCTGTGATAAATTGTTATTCTTTGTGAGCCTTTCAGTCTATGGTATTTAGTTATAGCAGTCCAAACTAAGTCACCCAATCTTGGCATTTAGAGACTCCTTAAAAATTTCAGCTGAATTCTTATCACTCACTTACAGGGCATCTGGCATCAATTCCTCTCATGCTCTAGCACAAGTAAGTAAACAATCCCATCCCATCCCCTTGGAGGGGCCTGTCTTTCATCGGATTTCTTTGGAAGCTCTGCTACCACAGGTCTCTTTTGGGTTCAGGAAATGTTATGATTTTGTATTTTTTCTGGATCTTTTTTTCCAGTTAGGTGAACATTCTTTCCAGCCTTACTAATCCTATCCAGAAGCAGAATCCCTTTCTTTAAGAGTATTCAGGACAAATATTGGAGAACAAAAATAGAGAGTTATGTTTATTTACATATTAATTGTATTTAAATTAATAAATAGGTGTTTGGATAATCTTTTCACCCTTAATATAATATCAGCATCTGATTATATTTCTTACTACCGGTAAGAAAGCAACATGCACATAGGAGGTTAGTAAGGGACAAGTTAAAACTGCTAGAAAAAAAAATAGTGATGACGATAGAAAGATTCATATTTTCAAACTCTGGGTCTATTATAAGTTCAATAACACAAAATGCCAACACCTTATCTCCACCCACTTTTCACTATTACAAAAACAAAGCAGCCAATGGTACATGTTTGCATTAAGTAACAGCTCTGGAGAGTTTCCAGAAAATGATTTATCTGCCAAGAGGTGGCAATGGCTCCAATTTTATGATGTCCCTTATATCTTAATTTTTAAAACATCTTTTAATAGTTTCATTCATTGGGATGCATCTTTTATCTCAGTTAAGTTCCTTCCCATGTATGACTCATTTTTGGAAATGTTTGTTTCTCTTTAATAGTGGTTGTGTTATTTAAATAGGCAGGATTGACACAGAAATTCTCCTTTGGTCAGCGTTTTCCCTGCCTTGATTGAGAAGTGAGGGAAGGAAAGGGAGGGCCTGGGGTGGTTATAAAAGGGTATTCAAGCACTCTATTGTTGGAGTCTAAAATTTCGATGCACTGGAAACACCCCATGGATACTCACTCTCTGGAAATAGGGACAGGCAGTGCCCAGGCAACAGGGGATTCATTGTAATTGCTGACTTCTTTTGAGTGCATTTAACCAAGTAGCAGAAGCACATTGCCTTCTTCCATGAAGCCAGGGGCCTGCTAGCAGGCAGTGTTATATTACTCCTGAGTGGGAGTGAAATCATGTGGCAGCAGCAATAACAGCTCTTGGAGAAAAATTACCATTTTATATTTATTACTTTGGCTTGTTTAAGTGCCATAGGAATAGACTCTCTAATGCATTAAAGAGCAATTCCCCCAAAATTTGACTCTGTTGCTTTGTAAACTATTTTTAGGGACTGTCTCAGTCGGCTTTTAAAGGCACATGCCATCCCATTGTCAAAGGTTATTTTAATGGTTTGTCAAAATGATATAAATAACACAACCTCCCTCTTCAGATTAAAGAAATATGGCACATTCTCTGGTGAAATTTGTATTCTTGAAAAAAAAAAAATACCAGGTTTTTCTTACTCGGTATTTTTCACTGCTAAGCTCTGGTACAGTTCTGTTTCATATTTCTGATATGATGCTTATCTTGTAGTTTAGCTTTGCTTAGTTGCATAATCAGATAATAGTGTTTTCTTGAAGCCTCAACTTGGAAGATAGCACGTACTTCTCTTTGCAGAGTTCTAGATACTGGGTAAATTTTGTTCTGCAGTTGCCCTGCCGGGTCAGCTCACTGGAAAGCAGCACAGCTGCCATTAAATACGAAATGCACTCAGAGTTCTTTCATCCTGACATAGCTCGAGATTTATTTAATGTGAAATGGGGTATAGAATCTACATTTTGATATTTCCTCTGTTCCACCGGGCGAAATAGTAAGGTTGAGCCATTTGGGGAAATATTTACAAGAATGACGCATTTCTAAGAAGATTAACTAATACCACAAGGCAGTTTGAATCTTCTATCAGCTGAGCGCTGCTGGTTGCTGAGGGTTTTTGTTTACTGATCAGCGGAAGACCTATTCCCCCAAGAAAATTACCTTTTGCAATTATTATTTTTATCAATTAAATCCCTTTCCTCCAGTGAGGTAACTGTGTTAAGTACATCATAATGGAGAAATCAAGCAAAGCAGGAGGTTTTCTTGTAATTTTCCTCTAACCCTTGGAAGATGTGTGTGGCCTTTTAAAAAATATATTCAAATAAATATATTCACTGGAGAACAGAATTAATGTGATTCTGGAGAACTGTGTTAGAGATTAATTCTTATTTCTTCCTTAGAATAAATGGTCTGAATTTTTAATATTGTTCATTACTCCATAACTATTGCATAGTACTACTGTGTTGTATATTATCGTATTTTCATTGCTGGGCCTTAAATATGCTAGATAAAGAAAACCAAGTATAAATTCAAGTACTAGGCAAGTAAGAGTTGGCATGTTGAATTCGCTGGCATGTGGCTCTTTATTTGGATATTGTTATAATGAGCGGAGTTTTTTCTGCCAATTAGGAAATTCAACATGTTTTAACTATCTTGCTGTAAACTTCTTGAAAGTTGGGGCCTTATTTACCGTATTTTAAGTGCTTAACATTATAACTAGCACCTACTTAATGTTCAAGAAATGTTTACTAAATAAATGCATTAATGTATGAATGGCAAATAGTTGAGTCAAAACTCTTTGCTTTCTATGAGCGCCCTATGAAGTCTTAAAGTGAAGACATTTTCTTTAATTATTAATATCATTGGGGACATTAATCTGGAAGGTAAGGATACTTGCTAAGGACAGGTTTTATTACCTTCTCGTCCTGAATGGATATTTCCTTGATAATGTACTTTATTTTGCAGAAACTGTACATATTAAAATATATGTTATATTAGATAAGATTCTCTTCTCCAAACATCAACTTCTTAAATTTAAAACAAAGATGATATTACCAGGTGAAATGTCTCAAATGAGGTGCATGGACCTCCCTATCCCTCGTGTATGACGAGATGAAGAGAGTCTTTGAACACAGGGTACCTGCTGTGTATCTTCTTGCATTATCTATTTTCCTATAAAAGTTGGAAAAATCCGCATTATCCTTCACATTAAAGATTAAAACAGCTGTATAATATAGTAAAATGCACATTCTAAAAGTTGTTTGTTTGAAAGACATGACTTCAAATAAACACAAAAACCAGGGTAGGCCACTTTGGGCCATAAGGCTAAAGGCCTCTAGGACGTGCTTGTTCTTTTTCCTTGTGCGAAGAGTTACTTCTCTAGATTTGTGAAAAAACACTGATAGGACACGAACACTGGGTCTCTGAAGACTTGGATCCCAATGTTAGGTCTTCTTCTTGTCAAATGTGAATATGAGCGGTCATCCTAACCTATCTGAGGTATGGTTGACTCATATAAAACTTGAACAAGAATAGCTTATCCACAGTTTTCTTGTAAGTATTAAACACCTGTGAAATTATTCGCCACGTGGATTTCACATATTAGGAGTCAAAATAGTTGAACATCCAATTGAGTGTCAAGTCAACTTTTAGGTTACTTTCCTCTTAGGATCCTGCCACTCACATTAGAAAGTAGCATTAATCCTGCACCCTGGTTGACAAGAACGCAATAATGAAGAGACCCTCTCACTGTTCCTTGTCCATGGTAAACAAAGCAATGCCCCGATGTTTTCCTGACGCACATTGTTTAAATAAATATACTAATAAATTGGTAAATGTAGGCCGTCTCAACAGCACTGTATTGTGGAGTCTCTGAACTGTTGAAGAACTGATGAGGTCTTGGCTAACTGAGAATAGTTGATGGGTACCTATGTTGCTTTAGTATTCTGGAATGTTCAAAAACGAGCAAGTCCATGGTAAATCGGCCATTTCCAATGTATTCGGTGGGTCTTTAAATTTTAGTGGCACAGTAATAAGAGAAATTTAGTTTGAATGTTTTTTGACATTCAGTTGGAAATCTAATCAGCCATTCCTATGCTGATAGCAATGGCACTTGTTGGGCAACTTTGACATTCTTCTTGGTCATTTTTAAGCTCTCAATTCTAAATATGTAAAAGCCCCTTAGCTCACTGGCTTATCACATTCCTTAACCCAATTGCCACTAATTCAGGTATGTTTCCTTCATTATATCTACTTTCTTTACTTTTTGTTCTGGTTTTACTCTTCTCCTCCCTTACCTTGTGTACAATGTAGTTTAACAAGTGTGAAGCGTCCTGCTTCAGTGAGGTGTGGTCCTGGGAACACTGTCAAGGATAGTTAGGGTGGGTGCAGAGACACCAAGCCTTCTCATATTCCTTTTCCCATCTTTCCTACTTCTAGGAATATCTTTCCTAAATTTTTAACCACCTTTTACCTAATTCTTCCTAATTCATTTCTCTCTCTCTCTCTTCCCCCTGCCTCATTTCCAATTCTAACTCACTTTCACAGCATATTCTTAATCTTCTTTTACACTGTTTTATTTTTCTCTTACTGATATGCTTTAAATTCATTAAGTGGTACATAATCTTTGTACCCATTCTTCTTAGATCACACACACACACACACACACACACACGCACAACCCTCACAAGTATGACAGGTACAGAGAGTTATGTTTTAAAAGTTCACAGAAAGGTTTAAATTCATAAGGAAGCCTTTCTGAAACTTAGTTGTGAACCTTAAATGAAAGCTTTGCTACTACCCACATGAAGAGTGGGCCAAAAATAACTATTTTTTAAGGGGAAATGAATTTGACTTATTGAATGTTCTGGTGCAATCTTCCTGACAGAATTAAATATAGCTTTGCTAGCAGGATCTTCCTTTCATTTTGTGTTACAATGTTAGTACTACATAGATCAAGTGCTTTAAAAAAGAGAGAGAAATGGACAGAAAATATAAATATTATTTTGTTTAAATATGAGTCTCAGGTATATGAGTGTGGAAATGTTTATGTGCGGGTTTGTGGTCTTTGTAATGGCAGCTGCCTTTTAGCAATTAAGAGTAATATGGCATTCTTAGACAAGCCTTTATAAATAATTTATTCATTGAGTCTTCACTTAGGCTGTAACAAAACCAAAGAGACACAAAGAAAACAGCTTCCCTGGTCCACAGGGATCCCTATTTCATGGGTTGCCGTGTTGTCCTCTGTTTGCCAACCACCTGGACAATCTTGTCTTAAACAGCACTCCTCGGGGTTCATTACCCCCTCTCCTGAGCCAGGTGCCCAGGCGCCCCTGATGCAATGGCTCTGCCTAGAGTCTACGCAGATGTAACACCCGGTAAGGCTGGACCACGAGGTGGAGGTTTCAACCAGTCAGGAGTCTCTCTCCTCTCAGTTCCCATTTCTCCTTTCCTTGCCATCCTCTGCCCCCTTTTCTGTTACTCAACCGTACCATTTACGTGGGTTCACAGTCATGAAAATCATTACGGAGACTATGCAGAGAGAGAGAGAAAACTAGAAAACACGTTTAGTTGTCGTCAGACCACCACCTTACACAATCATGAATCAAGTCCTTCACAAGTCACAACAATTTCTTTTCCTCTTGCTCATAAGAAACTGCCCATTAAAACTGCGATTATGATTTAATGTGAGACGGAGGTAAGAGATGGGGGACAGACAGTTGAAATCTACGTCTTTCTCTAAAGACATGATTTTCATCTAAGTAAATGAACTCTTTCCTTTCTGAGTGTTCTCAGAGAACGTTTTATCTTGACTAAGATGCCTTGAAGTTCCCCCCAGCTGGACTATAGGCCCCCTTGCCTCCCTTTTCTTGAAGCATTTACTTTAGAAAATTTGCAATCGTTAAGTTACTTCTCTGCCACTTGGAGATGTAAAACTTCTCCTGGCATTCAATCTCCCCTAATGTCCTCCAATGCTTACTTTCCCACTAGCTTACCCCAGATTAGGAACCCTCCTGCTTTTTATTTCGGCAGAGTTGAGTTTAATCTCACCCCTTATTGCAGCAGTATTGAATAAATTCTTCCTCGTGTGTGTTAAGTTTTTATAAGGCAGTCTTAGTGAGGAAGGTAATTATTGGCCTGTGGGTCTGTCTGCTCAAGTACAGTCTAAACCCTGATGCCTGAGAGTGGTGGCTGGATGGATCCTCTAGAACTAAGTAAAAGAGAAAAATGCAGCAAGCATCTCAAAGAGATAAAAACAAAAACAAAAAAAACCATGCATGTACTACGTTCTAGGCCTGGAATTACTCCCCTTCTTCTATATACCAGTAAATTCAGGGCATTATGGATGTATCTATTGAAGATCAAGTACAGTGACAGAACCTGAACTTCTGCACCGACCAGACATCAGAAATGAAATGCTGAAAAAAGTTTCAAAGTCACAAATGGTCTTTTGCTAAATGGTATCTTTAGTTCCAAACATGACTGAGTCTTCATTGTTTCCCAAATGAGAAAGTGTTCCTTGTCTGCCCTGACTAGTTTTTGTTTTTGTTTTTGTTTTTTGCGGTACGCGGGCCTCTCACTGTTGTGACCTCTCCCGTCGCGGAGCACAGGCTCCGGACGCGCAGGCTCAGCGGCCACGACTCACGGGCCGGGCCGCTCCGCGGCACGTGGGATCCTCCCGGACCGGGGCGCGAACCCGCGTCCCCCGCATCGGCAGGCGGACGCGCAACCACTGCGCCGCCAGGGAAGCCCCCCCGACTAGTTTTATAACACCAATCTGGAATCAGAGATTACTAGGACTGAAGGCAGCCTGAAACGTGTGGATCCAAAGGCCGAGTTTCATGAGGGAGAAACTGGAGCCCTGAGGGTCTGTGTCCTTCCTCAAGGTCACAGACTCAGATCTGATGCCCTTTATTTAGAGCCCTTTCACCAAACTGTACTAATCCATGTGTAGCCCAGGGAAGAGAATCATGGAACTAATTTTAAATATTATTAGTCCTGACTCTATGGTTGAATGTTAGCAAAGTTTTGTTAAGCCATCATTGCCCAATTCAAGTGCATTAAATTTCTCCAAGTTTATCTGAATTCAAGACAGTTTCAAGAAATACATTTTATTGTATTCAGAACTCTACAAAACTTTTTTCCGACTAGGTATATAGCAATCCTGTTTTTAACTTTATGTTGTTTTATAAAGTTTTAAGTATCAAAATAAAATGATAACAGATGGGAAACATAACACCAACACAGCTGATCAAAATCTCTTTAGGCTTGATGTGGACAGTATGAAACTTGTGAATTTTGCTCCTGCAAGTTTTTGTCCAAAGAAAGCCAACGGCTTTTCATAGCCCACCCAGCAATTATCTCTGGTGCCTGAGCCCTTTTGGAAATGCAAACATCACTGAAACGCAGAGGCACCAGCACCATAAAGACATTGCCACAATTTTTAATTAACTCCCAGGATTTTTCTTTCAGAGACTGCATTGTTTCAGGAGTAGCAATTACAGGCTATTTTGGCTCCTTCATTTGTGGCTGTGTTTCTGACCGTCTCTAGTGGATTTAGGAGAGGGAACAATTAAGTTTGGTAAAGGGCAATGATAGGGTTCTTGCTCGACAGTTCTGACCCAGCCCTGGTCTGGGTCACCCTGGTCCTAGAAACAAAGGAAAGGGGGTGGGAGCGTGACTTCCACGCTGCTCTTTCCATCGCAATTCAGGACGTTTATCTCTGACCCACGGCTGCTTCTTTCTTAGTTCAAAATACCATCTTAGAGCAACAGCTATGAAAACTTTCTTCTCTATAGCTAAAGAGTTTTGGTGGAAAAAAATCTGAAAACTCTTCAGAAGGAGTGACAGCGCAGTGTCCTTTTCCTGTTGAACATTGAGATAAAACCCTGCAGGAGGCTTTCAGTCAGACTTTTCTCATGTTTTTCCTTGTTTCCACTGGAATTTTCCTTTCTTTCTTTTTCTTTCTTTCGTTCCTTCCTTCCTTCCTTCTTTCTTTCTTTCTTTCTTTCTTTCTGTCTTTCTTTCTGTCTTTCTTTCTTTCTGTCTTTCTCTTTCTTCTTTCTGTCTTTCTTTCTTTCTCTCTGCTTTTTTATTAAATTGAAGTCTAGTTGATTTACAATCTTGTGTTAATTTCTGCTGTATGGCAGCAAGGTGACTCAGTTATACACATATATACATTCTTTTTTTCTATTCTTTTCCACTATGGTTTATCACAGGGTATTGAATATTGTTCCCTGTGCTGTACATTAGGACCTTGCTGTGTATCCATTCTAAATGTAATAGTTTGCATCTGTCAACCTCAAACTCCCAGTCCATCCCTCCCCCACACCCCTCCCCCTTGGCAAACATGAGTCTGTTCTCTATGTCTGTGAGTCTGTTTCTGTTTTGTAGATAGGTTCATTTATGCCATATTTTAGATTCCACATACAAATGATATCATATGATACTTGTCTTTCTCTTTCTGACTTACTTCACTTAGTATGATAATCTCTAGTCACATCAATCTTGCTGAAAATGGCGTAATTTTGCTCATTTTTATGGCTGAGTAGTATTCCATTGTATATATGCACCACATCTTCTTTATCCATTCATCTGTCAATGGACATTTAGTTTGTTTCCATGCTTTGGCTATTGTAAACAGTGCTGCTATGAACATAGGGATGCATGTATCTTTTCGAATTATAGTTTTTTCTGGGTATATTCCCAGGAGTGGGATTGCTGGATCATATGGTAATTCTATTTTTAGTTTTCTGAAGAACCTCCATACTGTTTTCCATAGTGGCTGCACCAACTTACATTCCCACCAACAGTGTAAGAGGGTTTCCTATTCTCCACACCCTCTCTAGCATTTGTTATTTGTGGACTTTTTAATGATGGCCTTTCTGACCACTGTGAGGTGGTACCTCATTGCAGTTTTGATTTGCATTTCTCTAATAATTAGTGATGTTGAACATCTTTTCATGTGCCTACTGGCCATCTGTATGTGTCTTCTTTGAAGAAATGTCTATTAAGGTCTTCTGCCCATTTTTTGATTGGGTTGTTTGTTTTTTTTGTTGTTGAGTTTCCTTCCTTCCTTCCTTCCTTTCTCTCTTTCTCTTTCATTTTCTTCTTTTTTACCTAATGCCCTCCATCCAGTACTCGTATATAATACTCAACTAAAAGATGCTTTCTTCTTTGGTTACCTTTATATCTTCACATTTATAATGTCATCATAACATTTCTAAGTCACCCATTTGAAGTGTGCGATTCAGTGGGTGTGTTTTTTTTAGTAATTTCACAGATTTGTGCACCCATCTCCTCCACAAAGTTTAGAATATCTTCATCACCCCCAAGTGAAACCCCATATCTATTAGCAGTCATTCTTCATTTCCCTCCAACCCACCCAACCTTACAAAACCACTAATCTACTTTCTGTCTCTATTGGTTGGCTTATGCTGGATGTTCCATATTAACAGAATCATACAATATGTGGTAGTTTATGACTGGCTTATTTCTCTTAACATGTTTTCAAGGTTCATGTATGTTGTAGCATGTACCAGTGATCCATTCCTTCTTATTGCCCCACATTCAATTGAGGAGATAGACCATATTTTATCTATCCATTTATGAACTGATGGAGAAAAAAATTGTATAAGTGTTCCAATTTTCCACATCCTGGCCAGCACCTCTTATTGTCTTTTAGATTATAGTTATCCTAATGGTTGTGAAGTCATATCTCATTGTGGTTTGGATTTACATTTCCCTGAGAACTCAGTGGTGCTGAGCATCTTTTCATGTGCTTATTGCCCATTTGTATATCATTGAGGCATTCTTTTAATCAAATACTTTTGTAATTCTATCATAAGGTAGATTTATTTTGCTCTTTACAATTATTTCTTACTTAAATTTGTCATTCCAATTAACACACAACATCTCTGAGTCCTTTTAAAACATTACACCCTTGTAAGGGTGTAATTATAAGGCTATAAGATGTATTCTTCATTAATAGCTAAGATTCCATGTTCAAGTCTTTTTCAAATTGAGCTGTCTACAATTTTTACTGATTTCATACCTTGCAATTCTATATGCACGAAGATTTTGGTTAGAATTTGTTAATTATTTGTATTGCAAATAAATGAGTCATTCCAGTCTTTGCATATTCCAGTCACTTGTATGAATCACAGAACTCTGTGGCTCTGAGCAATTAGGTTTGTGATCACAGCTGTGTCCTAGAATCCTCATCTGGAAAAATCTACTGGAAGATGGTAAACTCATGTTTCAATTTATCCCACAAATATTCATTATTGTCAAGGTTTGAAACTCAATATTTTAAAATCATTGAACTTAATCTCTGTTTTCAGATTAGGAACTGAATGCTCGGAGTAATTCAACTTGCAGAAAGGCTGCTTTACAAACACTATGAGGAACAAGCACTTGGGGAACCTGTACCAGTGCTTCACTGTAAGGTGGGCAGATTTATTATTCCTACTTGGCAGATTAGATAAACAAAGGGAGAAAGGTTATCCAACTGGTCAAGGGCTGTACAATCATTAGGGGCTTAGGTAGGATGTGGATCCAGGGAACCACTACAATATAGTGTCTCCTCTATATTTCACTGTTTCTTTAGGCTTGAAAAAAAAT
This sequence comes from Physeter macrocephalus, assembly GCF_002837175.3. NCBI lineage: Eukaryota > Metazoa > Chordata > Mammalia > Artiodactyla > Physeteridae > Physeter > Physeter macrocephalus. The sequence continues at coordinate 4,204,743 of NC_041223.1, read as the reverse complement.
CAAATTAGAAATTAACCAAGACAGAGGGCCTTGGAATATAACCTTTAAGGCTCAGCTCAAATGTCCCTTATAAAACCTTCCTTTCTTTTAGTAAGAATATAACACTTCTTTCTCTTTGCCTATAAAGTGTTTTATTTGTCTCTCTTTTATACCACTCTTGACTGTCAGATCACAGAACCATATTTCCTCGAGGTTGGAAACTGTCTTACTGACTTTGTTGTTTAATCTCTGGTGGCCTGCCCCTTGAACACAGCAGGTGTCCAATACAGGTTTTCTTAACTAAATTAAACTGCGGACATGCAAATATTTGTTCACTAAATACAAATTCTGATATATTGTAATTGGAGAAACATTACAATGCAGCCATCTTAAGAATCATTTCTGTTTTTAAATAGTTCCTTTATGTTCTTATTTACCCTGGTTCTCTGTTCTGATGTGAAAAGTTTACAAGTGCTTAAAAGCACAGATATTTCAGTTCCATTCAAACTGAATTCCATCCTAACCTTGATGCTAATTATGAGACTTTGGGCAATTTTTAGTATCTTCAAATCTCATCTCTAAAATGTGAGTACGAATACTCATCTCACAGTGTTGAAGCATCGGAGAATGGTTGAATATCATATAACAACTTTTCTATCACAGTTTCTGTCACTCAGCAGACACTATAAGTAAGGATCATTATTATTATTTCTCTGTTTTATAAGATAATAAGAGCAAAAGTGTTTAATTGTTTTAAATTAGTCAAATATAATATAAATAGAGTTTCTAGGCTTTGTAGCTCTCAATTCCCATCTGTCATACCCACAAAAGGAAAAAAAAGCAACTCAAAAAGCATTACCCATTGCCTTTTCTAACGGAAACGAGCAGCTTTTAATTCTGGACAAAATAACTCTGCTTTGGAATTCTCAGAATCCAGGGGCTGTATAGAATGAGTCCATCTCTCCAGGGAAGTAGAGATAAGATTGGGAAAGATCAGCTATAATTTAATGTTACAACCAGGAGTAAATGAGAATGAATGGGGTTGAACATGTCACAGTGGTAAAATGTAGTAAAATTACAGAATGCAGCCAAATGCCAGGAAATACATAAATTATATGCTAGAGATTAATGATAACCTCACTCACATTAACTTTTTTTTTAACCCTGCGCTGATGACATTTCAGATTTGGTAGCATGTTTTGCCATAAAATTTTGTATTGATTCGAGTATACTTTTTTTCTCTTTTATATTCTATTAATTCATACCAAAAATGAAAGTCCTTTAATATGGAAACATCTGGAAATGTGTATGTTTCTCCACCACTCATGCCAGGAGACATGTATTAGTCCAAGAAGGGAAAATGCAGGCTGAAAAAAATTGACCATGCACTGTTGTAACTCCTGCCCACTTTTGATAACTTTAATACGTGTACACAGCACTTTAAATGATTTGAAACTATGCTTGAACTGTATATAATCTTCTGTTTTCCTCTCTCAAGGAAGAGGAAAATCTAATGATATGTTGGGTAAAATGTGGAGGTTATGAGATAAAGACAACAGCTTTTCTTTTCTCCTCTTAAACTAAAAAGTAGTTTGTGTAGTATCAGTACTGAAAAGGACATGGCGGATTATCAAATTCTAACACTTTGTTTTGCAGATGAGTAAACAATAGTCCAGAAAATTTATGTCATAGCACAAGTTATCACAAAGTTACAGCAGAAAGTTACAGCAGGAGTGGAGGTGCCTCCTCAGTTCTGATCCAGGCTCTTCCATCACTTACCCTGGTCTTGCACTGTGTTTGGTGAGAGCAGGACTGGTGAAGTGGACACAGCTTGCCTGGGAGCTCCTGTAAAAGACCCATTGGAACAAGTTAGGTTTAAATGAGAAGAATTTATGGACACAAAATCCTCTGTGGGCACATTCTAAAATGTGAAGTAATAGTCTCTTTGTTTTAGTATACACACATAAACACACACACACAAACACAAACTCTCATACTCACATTATGTTTTCAGCCACTTCTTCATTTGCATTCATATTTATGATTTTACTGTCACTTCCTTATTTGATATTTGAAATTCCAACAATTAAAAGAGAATATTTTATTCCCTAAAAAAAGGAAAGCTTACTTCTTAGATTAATGATGTGGCACAAATACAGTATAATAAATACTATTGAATCTGCAAGAGGCCAGTTGGCCAGATTTCATATGAATAATTCCATTGAAGTTTCACTAATAAAACCTTTGCACTACTTATCAAGCAGCAACATCTACACTAGACTACCCCCATGTCCTGCCTATAAATTGAGGTACCTTTGTGACAATGTTACAAGACTTTATTTGAAATATCTAATAGTAACAACCTTTAGAAGAATAACCTATCTCTAGAAGAGCTATGTTAAGAAAGGAAGTAAAGCACAATGGAGAACGGGGTACGGTTTGGGGTTGGTTTTATTTCCAATCCTCCCCAAGTCCTTTCAGCACTGGCCTGTGGCCCTAGACCTCAAATAACTATTAATTTAAGAACCTCAAAACTCATACATCAGCAACAAACTACAAGTATTTCAGTTTAATGGATATTCTTTCAGTGAGTCTCCCTCCCACATTGAATGCTTTCTCTCCCTTACATCATATGGCTATCCTTTATCATAATTAATCTTCTTACATTAAACCCTTACTGATTAGCCTACTGTTTCTATCTCCTCCTGAGACCTGGACTGCCACAGCGAGAATAAACGAAAGATGAAGTAACCTGTCAAGAGTAGAGAGGAGATCCTTGTCAGAAGCATCCCTACTACCTGGGGGAAAGGGTGCAGACCATTTAGAGCACAGAACAGGAAGGGAGGAGATCTTCAGGATGCCAGATGCTAAGTGGATTATACCCGAAGAGTCACAACCGTGGTCACTTACTTCACTGTCAAGCCGCCCACATATGTCTCGATGGCTTACAGTTTACCACTGTGCAAAGTTCTTAGCTTTCAAGTTAATTCTCAAGATATTTCTGTAGGGTAGTACTACTTTACCTCATTTTACGGATGGGGAAACTGAGAAGTTGCTAACATGCCAAGGCCATGCTGCTTGTAAGAAATGAAGCTTATATCATTTGTTTGGGGGAGGAATAGATATCACGCAGGTGACTTTTCTAGCTTGATACTTCCAATAGTGAGTACAACCTTTGACAACTTCCATCTTCCTCTCTTACCAGAATTTAACTCAGGTTGCACCAAGAAGCAACAGGAATACCAGTACAACCCTCACTGTTCATTCCTGTTGAGAGAATAAATATAAATAAGACCAAGGCCCTACCCTCAAAGTGTTTACGGTCTAGTTGAGAAGGCCTGTAGAAACAGTTGTTGGGCCATTCTTTATAGAAAACATGCAAATTAAATTTTCTGTGGAGAAAATACAAGAAACTACAAAAAAGGCCTAGAAGAACTAAAGAGCAAACAAACAATGATGAACAATGCAATAAATGAAATTAAAAATACTCTAGAAGGAAACAATAGCAGAATAACTGTGGCAGAAGAACAGATAAGTGACCTGAAAGATGAAATAGTGGAAATAACTGCCACAGAGCAGAATAAAGAAAAAAGAATGAAAAGAATTGAAGACAGTCTCAGAGACTTCTGGGACAACATTAAATATACCAACATTCGAATTATAGGGGTCCCAGAATAAGAAGAGGAAAAAAAAAAAGGGCCTTGAAAAATATTGAAGAGATTATAGTTGAAAACTTCCCTAACATGGGAAAGGAAACAGTCAATCAAGTCCAGGAAATGCAGAGATTCCCATACAGGAGAAATCCAAGGAGAAATATGCCAAGATACATATTAATCAAACTATCAAAAATTAAATTCAAAGAAAAAATATTAAAAGGAGCAAGGGGAAAGCAACAAATAACATAAAGGGAAAACCCCATAATGTTCACACCTGACCTTTCAGCAGAAACTCTGTAAGCCAGAAGGGAGTGGCAGGACATATTTAAAGTGATGAAAAGGAAAAAGCTACAACCAAGATTACACAGCAAGGATCTCATTCAGATTCGACAGAGAAATTAAAAACTTTATAGATAGGCAAAAGTTAAGAGAATTCAGCACCACCAAACCAGCTTTACAACAAATGTTAAAGGAACTTCTCTAGGCAGGAGACACAAGAGAAGGAAAAGACCTACAATAACAAACACAAAACAATTAAAAAATGATAATAGGAACATACATATCGATAATTACCTTAAATGTAAATGGATTAAATGCTCCAACCAAAAGACACAGACTGGGTGAATGGGTACAAAAACAAGAAGCAAATATATGCTGTTTACAAGAGACCCACTTCAGACCTAGGGACTCATACAGCCTGAAAGTGAGGGGATGGAAAAAGATAGTCCATGCAAATGGAAATCAAAAGAAAACTAGAATAGCAATACTCATATCAGGCAAAATAGACTTTAAAATAAAGGCTATTATGAGAGACAAAGAAGGACACTACATAATGATCAAGGGATCAATCCAAGAAGAAGATAGAACAATGAAGGAAAAGACCTACAATAACAAACACAAAACAATTAAAAAATGATAATAGGAACATACATATCGATAATTACCTTAAATGTAAATGGATTAAATGCTCCAACCAAAAGACACAGACTGGGTGAATGGGTACAAAAACAAGAAGCAAATATATGCTGTTTACAAGAGACCCACTTCAGACCTAGGGACTCATACAGCCTGAAAGTGAGGGGATGGAAAAAGATAGTCCATGCAAATGGAAATCAAAAGAAAACTAGAATAGCAATACTCATATCAGGCAAAATAGACTTTAAAATAAAGGCTATTATGAGAGACAAAGAAGGACACTACATAATGATCAAGGGATCAATCCAAGAAGAAGATAGAACAATTGTAGATATTTATGCACTCAACATAGGATCACCTCAATACATAAGGCAAATACTAACAGCCATAAAAGGGGAAATCAACAGTAACACAATAATAGTAGGGAACTTTAACACCCCACTTTCACCAATGGACAGATCATCCGAAATGAAAATAAATAAGGAAACACAAAATTTAAATAACACATTAGACCAGATAGACTTAATTGATATTTATAGCAATTACATGCAAAAACAACAGAATACATTTTCTTCTCAAGTGCTCATGGAATATTCTCCAGGATAGATCATATCTTGGGTCACAAGTTAAGCCTTGGTAAATTTAAGAAAATTGAAATCATATCAAATATCTTTTCCGACCATAACGCTATGAGATTAGATATCAACGAGAGGAAAAAAAATGTAAAAATTACAAACACATGGTAGCTAAAAAATATGCTACTAAATAACCAAGAGATCACTGAAGAAATCAAAGAGGAAATAAAAAAGTACCTAGAAACAAATGACAATGAAAACACAATGACCCAAAACCTATGGGGTTCAGCAAAAGTAGTTCTAAGAGGGGTGTTTATAGCAATACAATCCTACCTCAAGAAACAGGAAACATCTCAAATAAACAACCTAACCTTACACCTAAAGCAATTAGAAAAAGAACCAAAAAAAACAAAAGTTAGCAGAAGGAAAGAAATCATAAAGATCAGATCAGAAATAAATGAAAAAGAAATCAGGGAAACAATAGCAAAGATCAATAAAACTAAAAGCTGGTTTTTTGAGAAGACAAACAAAGTTGGTAAACCATTAGCCAGACTCATCAAGACAAAAAGGGAGAAGATTCAAATCAACAGAATTAGAAATGAAAAAGGAGATGTAACAACGGACACTGCAGAAATACAAAAGATTATTAGAGATTACTACAAGCAACTATATGCCAATAAATGGACAACCTGGAAGAAGTGGACAAATTCTTAGAAAAATACAACCTTCCAAGATTGAACCAAGAAGAAATAGAAAATATAAACAGACCAGTCACAAGCACTAAAATTGAAACTGTGATTAAAAATCTTCCAACAAACAAAAGCCAGGACCAGATGGCTTCACAGGTGAATCCTATCAAACAAGAAAGGTACAAGTTTCCAAGACTGAACCAGGAAGAAGTAGAAAATATGAACAGACCAATCACAAGCACTGAAATTGAAACTGTGATTAAAAATCTTTGCATGACCAGATGGCTTCACAGGTGAATTCTATAAAACATTTAGAGAAGAGATAACACCAATCCTTCTCAAACTCTTCCAAAAAATTGCAGTGAGGAACACTCCCAAGCTCATTCTATGAGGCCACCATCACCCTGATACCAAAACCAGACAAATATGTCACAAAAAAAGAAAATTACAGGTCAATATCACTGATGAACATAGATGCAAAACTCCTCAACAAAATACTAGCCAACAGAATCCAACAGCACATTAAAAGGATCATACTCCATGATCAACTGGGGTTTATCCCAGGAATGCAAGGATTCTTCAATATACGCAAATCAATCAATGTGATACACCATATTAACAAACTGAAGGATAAAAATCATATGATAATTTCAATAGATGAAGAAAAAGCTCTCGACAAAATTCAACACCCATTTATGATAAAAAACCCTCCTGAAAGTGGGCATAGATGGAACCCATCTCAACATAATAAAGGCCATATATGAAAAACCCACAGCCAAAATCATTCTCAATGGTGAAAAACTGAAACCATTTCCTCTAAGATCAGGAAGAAGACAAGGTTGTCCTTTCTCACTGCTATTATTCAACACAGTTTTGGAAGTTTTAGCCACAGCAATCAGAGAAGAGAAAGAAATAAATGGACTGCAGATCGTTAAAGAAGTGAAACTATCACTGTTTGCAGATGACATGATACTATACATAGAGAATCCTAACGACGCTACCAGAAAACTACTAGAGCTAATCAATGAATTTGGTAAAGTAGCAGGATACAAAATTAATGCACAGAAATCTCTTGCATTCCTATACACTAATGATGAAAAAATCTGAAAGAGAAATTAAGGAAACACCCCCGTTTACCATTGCAACAAAAAGAATAAAATACCTAGGAATAAATCTACCTAAGGAGACAAAAGACCTGTATGCAGAAAACTATAAGACACTGATGAAAGAAATTAAAGATGATACAAACAGATGGAGAAATGTACCATGTTGTTGGATTGGAAGGATCAATGTTGTAAAAATGACTATACTACCCAAAGCAATATACAGATTCAGTGCAATGCCTTTCAAGCTCCCAATTACATTTTTCACAGAAATAGAACAAAAAATTTTACAATTTGTATGGAAACACAACAGACCCCGAATAGCCAAAGCAATCCTGAGAAAGAAAAACAGAGCTGGAGGAATAAGGCTCACTGACTTCAGACTATGCTACAAAGCTACAGTAATCAAGACAGTATGGTACTGGCACAGAAATAGAAATATAGATCAATGGAACAGGATCGAAATCCCAGAGATAAACTCACGCACATGTGGTCACCTTATCTTTGACAAAAGCAGGCAAGAATATACAATGGAGAAAAGACAGTCTCTTCAATAAGTGGTGCTCAGAAAACTGGACAGCTACATGTAAAAGAATGAAATTAGAACACTCCCTAACACCATACACAAATATAAACTCAAAATAGATTAAAGACCTAAATGTAAGGCCAGCGGTATCACCTCACACCGGTCAGAATGGCCATCATTAAAAATCTACAAACAATATATGCTGGAGAGGGTGTGGCGAAATGGCAAGATGAAAAGACAACCCTCAGAATGGTAGAAAATATTTGCAAACAAAGCAACTAACAAAAGATGAATCTCCAAAATAGACCAGTAGCTCATACACCTCAATATCAAAAAAACAAACAACCCAATCCAAAAATGGGCTGAAGACCTAAACAGACATTTCTCCAAAGAAGATATACAGACTGCCAACAAACACATGAAAGGATGCTCAACATAACTAATCATTAGAGAAATGAAAATCAAAACTGCAATGAGGTATCACCTCACACCGGTCAGAATGGCCATCATTAAAAATCTACAAACAATATATGCTGGAGAGGGTGTGGCGAAATGGGAACCCTCTTGCATTGTTGGTGGGAATGTAAATTGATACAGCCACTATGGAGGACATTTTAGAGGTTCCTTAAAAAACTAAAAAGAACTACCATATGACCCAGCAATCCCACTACTGGGCATATACCCTGAGAAAACCATAATTCAAAAAGAGTCTTGTACCCCGATGTTCATTGCAGCACTATTTACAATAGCCAGGACATGGAAACAACCTAAGTGTCCATTGACAGATGAATGGATAAAGAAGCTGTGGCACATATATACAATTGAATATTACTTGGCCATAAAAAGAAATGAAATTGAGTTATTTGTAATGAGGCGGATGGACCTAGAGTCTGTCATACAGAGTGAAGTAAGTCAGAAAGAGTAAAACAAATACTGTATGCTAACACAGATATATGGAAGCTAAAAATAAAAAAGGTTCTGAAGAACCTAGTGGCCAGACAGGAATAAATATGCATACATAGAGAATGGACTTGAGGACACAGGGAGGGGGAAAAGTAATCTGGGACAAAGTGAAAGAGTAGCATTGACATATACACACTACCAAATGTAAAATAGATAGTTAGTGGGAAGCAGCTGCATAGCACAGGGAGATCAGTTCGGTGCTTTGTGACCACCTAGAGGGGTGGGATAGGGAGGGTGGGAGGGAGACGCAAGAGGGAGGGGATACGGGGATATATATATATACATATAACTGATTCATTTTTATACAGCAGAAACTAACACAACATTGTAAAGCAATTAGACTCTAATAAAGATGTTAAAAAAAAAAGAAAGCCCTCACCACACCATGCTGGCACCCTGATCTTGGTCTTCCAGCCTCCTTAATTATCAGAAATAAATTTCTCTTGTTTATAAGCAACCCAGTCCATAGAATTCTGTTAGAGCAGCCCGAATGGATTAAGACACCTTGTATTTTCCTGGGCAGTAAAAATATTCAAACATACCCACAGATCCTTAAGTGGTGTCTTGTGATCTTTCTGGATAATGTTCTCCAAGTCATTTATACTTATCTCTGTAATAACACAATTCCAATGCAATTGCATTTCTCAAACTCTGAATGTTTAAATAATTTGCACGTTGGAAGGAAAATAGCCCCCTTGGGTAACATAATACTATCCCTTTCCTCTGCTTATTCATATGGCAGATTCCTTTTCTGGGCACAGATTTTTTGAAATATTATTTCACTGCAAATATATGTACAGGACTAGTATATTATTATACACTCAACTATATTCTGTCCTTAAAATTTTTAAACAATGTTAAGTGTATTCTTTAAGTTTATAGGGAAATAACAGATTATAAATAACAAATCCTCTGGAAACTAGTGTTCAGTTATATTTCAGTGACATATTTCCATGCATTAACAATATTTCTGATTTTAAACAAATCTATTTTGACATCTAATTTTTTGAATATTAGATGAGTAGGTAGTAAATCTGTGAATATCAATCTTTATTTCCTAAGGAAATTTTAAAAGTTGTAGAACTTTTATTTCAGAACCAAAGTCATCTGATCTTAATTGATAACTGATCTGCAAAAATCTGTCAAGTTCTCAAGTAGCAATGACAAGCAAGGTAAGTACAAGTACACACAGTTAGGTAGTATCGAATTCAGTGCTGTATCTGGACAGGATGCTGGGTTCCATAGGGAAGACGAGGAACAGCCGTTCTTGCCCCCATACACACCTCTCAAAATGAAAACCTCACAAAGCTGCTGTATTTCCCAGACCAGAGCTGACACGGCCAATTCAGATCATGGCCGGTTCCTTGAGAAATGTTCTCACCCACTGTGGTAGATTCTGTTTCTAAAACAATGTAATACATCTTGGAAAACCCCTATTTTATTGCTTTTGATGCTGTTGAAAGTTTCTCTGATGCTCATCCAAATTTTCTTCTGGAAAATAAGAAATGACCTTCAAGTCCCAATGACTACAGGAGACAGTTAATACTAACATTAAAATTATTTCCACCAAATCTCCACTTGGAAACTAAAAGCGAGGGAATCTTACTGTTCCTCTTCCTCTGTCATCTTGGGGATCAGTTCAAAACAATCCCTTGTCAACTCTCATTTTCCCTGTTCCATTTCTTTCCATTTCTAAATTTCTCTGGGCTTTTCCTTCATGTTTCAAGTTGTCACCTCTTACTTCCTCCAGGCCTTTGAACTCTGCCCACTGGACACCATTCTATACTTAAACAAACAAAAGAACATCCAACTTTCTACACTGTCAAACATCATTCGACTTCAGTCCCCTGATGGTGTGACCATATTCTTGACCAACTCTTAACTGAGAATGACTGCTTCCCTGAAGTCTCAAACTTCAGGAGTTAATGTCTCAGGTCAAGTGTGTGCTACCCTCTGTGAACAGTCATCTCGCTCCACTTCTGCTGGGATCTCTATTCTTCTCTATCATGAAGATTCACAACATCTTCCTTTCTCTATTTCAACTCAGTCCCTTAGTTCCATTCTGGCTTCATCATGAACCCTAATCAATTTAAACATCAGGGTCAAGCACTTCAACCATATTATCAATATTTTTATTTCTGATATCCTCTTATCATGTGTTACCAATGCCTCTCAACATCCCAGCCCTGAATCTTCAAAAAACAAAAACAAAAACCCATCTTTCCTCTCCTATAACAAGGCTGCTTAACAGTGAAAAATCACAGAATGGAACCATTATGAACTCGTGGTCTTCAGTCTCTGATGATTTCTTAAAACTGAATGGTCTTCTTTTATATGTTCCTGGTCGCTTATTTCTCTCTCTCCTAAAGTTCTCAGGAGCGAATGTCTCCTACTGGAAACAGAACAGAGGCCAGAGCTGGAGGAAGTGGAAAAATCGCACTCCATTTTTCTCCCCAATCACTTCAAAAACCAGTCTTTCTCCAGATCCTATAGAAATCGATCTTTATTCTCTTTCTTCTAGTTTCGGTGGAAGATGCAATTTCTTCTCTTCATGCACTGATCTTTTCATGTGTTAAAATAAGCCCCTCATCATTCCTCTGGGGGCTTATTAAAACGTTAGATACTATCATAGTTCCTCCCCAGGACCTACAGTCTACCTCTTTTGGCTCTTACCCCATTCCCCACAGTAATCAACAGTCTTATCTCTCCTGTCATAAAATAAAAATCTTCCACTGACTCTCCTCCTCTTCCTCTAGTTATTGTCCTTTTAATCTCTCTCCTCAACGAAGCTTTGTAAATAAACGTCAATACTTATTTCTTGCATTTCCCCTTTATCACATGGCAATCTGGTGTCTGGTCTGCCCACTCTATGGCAACTGTTGTTATCCAGATTGTAAGTGGTCAGATCACTTAATTCAGTGAACAGTTTTGTGGTTCTTATATTACTCATTCTGTTTATAGTGCTTGAAATGAATTGTTTCTTATAATTTTTAAGAATCTCTCTTCTCTCTGTCTTCCTTGGCCTTTCTGGCCTTAATTCCTCTTCTTCCATCTCTAAGTTAATTGTTACTCAAGTTCAGGGTTCTCTCCTTGGCTATTTTAGTGGGTTTGCACCACACATTGCCAGGTGAGCATCCAAACCATCTTCTGAGGTTGCAGGAATTCTTTATTATATGGGTCTTGTTCGTAGGCAGAGACTGCCTTTCACTGTAGAACCTAAGACTTTCAGAAACTTGTTTTCTAGCCTTCTTCACAACCCATATGTTCCCATATCTCTTCCCTCTTGCGTCTCCCTCCCTCCCACCCTCCCTATCCCACCCCTCTAGGTGGTCACAGAGCACCGAGCTGATCTCCCTGTGCCATGCGGCTGCTTCCCACTAGCTGTCTATTTTACATTTGGTAGTGTATATATGTCCCTGCCACTCTCTCACTTCGTCACAGCTTACCCGCTAGCTTTTGATTCAGAGCCAGTGACTGAAGGAAGTGGGCGTGGTGAGGACCCTTCTGCTGATGATAATGGGGCCGTAAAACCTTCTGGCAGTGTTCGCAGGGCTGAAAGTAGCAGTTCCAGTGCTAAGAGGTTTTTCAAGATAAGACTTAGGGTCCAGTCCTCAGGGCTGGTGGCAGCAGATTCTAAACAGCAGTCAAGAAAACCATGTTCTTTTCCTCACGGAATGGAAACAGTAAAAAACTAAACAAATAAATATACAATATAACTTCATGTAGTGATAAATGCTAAGACAATATAAAACAGGGCACCGTGAGAGGGGATGGCAAGTGTGGACATGGAAATGTTTTAACTACGTGATCAGAAATCACCAAGCTGGGGTATCACGTTGGGGCAGATTGCTAAAGGAGCAAAGCAGAAGCCATGAAAATATCTTGGACAGGACCTTCCAGGCAGGGGGAAGGGCTGATGCTAAAACCCTAGTGCAGGGACAGGTTGGCAATTTCCAAACAAGGTTGATGCTGCAGGTTGGAGAAACTCACCCTGACAAATGTGGTGAGAGATGAAATCAGAGCATAGACAAGGGCCAGGATCAGAGGAGTTTGGATTTAATTTCATGTGTGAGAGATGTATTTTGAGTGTTCTCAGCTGTGAGGAAACATGGCTTGGTTTAATTTTTGGAAAGATGACGGTGTGTCCTGCATGGAGAAGAGATTTTTAGAAAATCAGAACTGGAAGCAAAGAGAGAAATGACAGAGTTGAGAGTCTCGGTGACGTGCAGCAATGTTACGGTAATGAGGATGACTGGACATGAGCAGATCCAGGAAATATTCTGAAGGAAGGGTTGATAACACTGGATTGATAGCAAATGAGGTATGACTTCTAGGTGTTAGGCCTCAGCAATTAGATAGATGTTAGGGACATTTCCGAGATGGAGGAAAGGATGGTGCAATGAAGAATTCTTCTGTGGACAGGTTAACTCGGATAGGCCTACAAGACTCAGAGAGGAGAGCCTCGGGTTGAAGAGCCTGACACGTAGATTTTGAGCTGGAAATGTAAACTGGACAGTTATCCCAGGTAGTAAATATGTATACAGAATAGAGAAATGCCAAGGAACTTAACATTTAGAGGCCAGGAAAAGGATGATCCAGTAAAGAAGATCGAGAATAGGATAACTGGACAGTTATCCCAGGTAGTAAATGTGTATACAGAATAGAGAAATGCCAAGGAACTTAACATTTAGAGGCCAGGAAAAGGATGATCCAGTAAAGAAGATCGAGAATAGGATAACTGGACAGTTATCCCAGGTAGTAAATGTGTATACAGAATAGAGAAATGCCAAGGAACTTAACATTTAGAGGCCAGGAAAAGGATGATCCAGTAAAGAAGATCGAGAATAGAGAAAAGAAAAGAAAAACCATGATTGTGGGGCTCTGGAACGGTGTCTGTGGATAAAGTGTTTCAAGAAACAGTGAACAATGAGGAAATGATACAAATTGCTGACTGGATGTGGAGGGATGCAGGGTATTGGTGCCTTTGACACGAGCAGTTTATGGAGTGGGAGAGCTGGAAGCTTGAGAGGTAGGTAAAGAGGGCTGAGGAAGGGGAAGCAGGCATTAAAGGAAACCCTACTAACGAGATGTGCTGTGAAGAAGAACAGGGATAGAAGTTAAAGCACATTATGAGACCAAAAAAGGTCTGCATGTTGATACATTTGTTTTCTTAAGAAGGGCATGTTTGTTTGCTAAATGAGATCTAGTAGGGAGGGACAAAAGAACGATGCAAAAGGGAGAGGGGAGAATTGCAGGAATACCGGACAAGGGAAAGCAAGAAAGGATGGAATCCAGAGCAAAGATAAGATAGTTTAAAATCCACCTGAATAGTTCATCCATTTTAACAAGAAGGAAAGCAGATCACGTTGGCACCCAGGGAGACGGACTATTTTCCTGCGGCTCATTATTTCTAAGTGAAATTAGATGAGATGTCATGAGCTAATGGTGAAGTGGAAGCAGGAATGTCATGAGCTAATGGTGAAGTGGAAGCAGGAATGGTGGAATTTTGAGGTGGAAAGAGAAGATGTAAAACAGATGTGTCAGAGAGTAGGAGTGTAATTTATAGAAATTTATAGGATTGTCAGGCAGTAAGAAGGACCCACTTGGGAATCACGGTGATAAGTTTAAAGAGGAACTAGGTAACATGCTGTGAGTTGTCACGCCCTTTCCAGAGTAGGGACTGTGTTTTATTTTCTCTTTCTCTCCTGAGCCTACCATAGTAAGTACAAAATGAACGATGGCAAATAAATAAGTTCACTGAACAATACTCCAGATTAGAAAATGCTTCTTTCTATGTAAATGTATCTCAGACTGTATAATAAATATGAGTGCATAATCCATTAAAAAGCCTCTTTCACAAGTCATCATTATCCTGGAGAGCATTACCATTCTTTGTATTTCCATAATACTTTTCAGTTTGCAGAGTTTTCATTGTGAAATTATATTTTTTTCAACTTTGCCTTTTAAGCCATTTGCATAAGTCACTACTCCATTTTAAGTTATTATATCACAGACGTTAAGAGCAAGCTTATTTTGGAGGTAGACTCTCACACATTTGAATCCTGGATCAAAGGCTTTTTAGCTGTATGACCTGAGACATATTATCCAAACTATTTTTGCCTCAGTTCTTTGTCAATAAAATAAAACCACTAATACCTATTTTCTATGCAAAGTGCATCAAGTAAGGAGTAAATGTTCAGTAAATGTTCACTATAATTGCAAAGCCCATAGGAAAGGAAAAGAATCAACGTAGGTATCTCAAATTTGGATACGTTATGACAGGATCACCAGTGCCTGACCTGTCATCAACAACTAGAGAACTGGACAAAACATATGAAACAACTCTTTCAGATATTGGACCACAGATGGGAAAGGACTCAACCCTGAGAAAAGGGAAACCAGGGAGGTGTGCCCTACCATCACCCCAGTTTTCTGCTAGACATGCTTTAAGACAGAGCTTCAGGGAGCGGTTACGAAAGCACATACTGGAGCTTTCGCTGACTTGAGGAGACAGAGTATGGTGTTCAGGGAAGTTTCGACGGCTGGAATTTGAGGGGCAGAGATCTAGAGAGGAGGATGCAATGCAAAGGAAGAAGCCGGAGAGCTGTACAGTGGCCCCGTGAATCTTTGGCTGAATACTAAGACGTGCACTTGTAGAGTGGAACTCACGAGAACAGCAAGGAACGACCACCATGAGCATAGGCTGAAACGGATCAGGCAATCATATGGGGACCCGAGGTGTCTGAGTTCCCCTCAACCAGGGTGGGAGACCTCCTGGACCACCTCCACATTCCGTGGAGACCCCAAGAGGGTCATGCCTTAGCATCAGACTCAACCAGCTCTAACATAATGGCCAGTCCAGAACTGCCTTATCAGAACATGAAAAGAAGCTTGAAAACTTTTAACTTTCAACTTCTGCTTCCTACAATAAAGAGTATCTGGTCCCGGGGCTCGTCTGGTGGCACAGTGGTTAAGAATACACCTGCCAACGCAAGGGACATGGGTTCAAGCCCTGGTCCGGGAAGATCCCACGTGCTGCGGAGCGACTAAGTCTATGCGCCACAACTACTGAGCCTGCGCTCTAGAGCCCGCGAGCCACAACTACTGAGCCCGCGCGCCTAGAGCCCGTGCTCTGCGAGAAGAGAAGCCACCGCGATGAGAAGCCCGCGCACAGCAATGAAGAGTAGCCCCAGCTCGCCACAACTAGAGAAGGCCTGCGCGCAGCAATGAAGACCGGACTCAGCCAAAAGTAAGTAAAATAAAAAAAATTATTAAAAAAAAAAAAAAGAGCGTCTGGTCCTGGGCTGTCTCTCCCATTACCGTAGCTTCACACGGGATGAAAAACTGAAATGAGCAGATCCTCTGAACCGACTGTGGCAGCAGGCAGCACCTGACTCAGTCATGAGACAAAGGAGAGAACTCAGGTGGATTCGCCCTTGCAGGGAGACAGGAGCTGGGGCACCAAAGCAGCTGGAAGGCATGGTCTGACCAGGTGAAAGGAGGCTGTTGCACTGAGAAAGGGCTCCAGGAGTCTGCAACAAGCATCTCTGCAGATCCAAGACAGATTATTAAATTGAGCACGTCTAGGGCAAAACTCTAAAAAACTGCAGGCAAAGAATGACTGTGAGGAATGTATAAGCTGAGTAAGTCCTACAACTCACTGAGGGTTCAGAGATGTTTGAGGTCCTACCAACCAGAGCAGAGGGTCTTGCTCACTAGACAGAGCATTCATCACCCCCCCGCCAAAGTTCCGGATTCAGTCGCAGAGCTAAACATCCCTAGAATAAAACCTACACAAGACTCAATCTAACAAACTTTAAAAATAAGCCTTCAATAAATGGATCAAGCTAACCTACAAGTAACTCAATTGCTCGCCGACTCAAACTGCAGTGCAATTTGAAGAAAGACAACAAAAATGCAAGCGTTCATAATATGTTTAACATTCATAATATGAATTGTAACATTCATAATATGAATTGTAACATTCATAATATCCAGAATCTATAAAAATCCAGAATCTATAAAAATGTGACCCATAAACAGAAAATATCAGGTAATAAGAGACCCAGGAATTTCAGAGATAATATACTGAGAGACAAGTACTTTAAAAGAGCAATTATAGCTATATTCAAGTATTTAAAGGAGAGACATAAAAGATATAAAAAGAAACAAGTGGAACTCTTAGGGAGGAAAAATATAATAGCTGAAATGAAAATTTCAGTGAATTGACTTAATAGAATATTAGAATCTGCAGAGGGAACAAATATAGTAGATTTGAAAACATAGCAATCAAAGTTATCCAAAATAAAGGACACTGGGAAAAAAGACTGAAATAACCAGATCTTTAGAGACAAGCAGCACATTATCAAGGAGTGTAATGTGTTCTTTAGAGGAGAGGAGAAAGGAAGGAGCAGAAAAAGTATTTGAAGGAATAATGACTGAAATTTTTCCAATTTGATGAAAACTATAGAACCATAGATACAAAAAAGGCTGACAAAGCCAAGCAAGATAAACAAAAATAACCCAAGTCACATCATAGTCAAATTGCTCCAAAGGGGCTGAGATTTTCATCTGGGTTTTTTTTCTAGAAGTTGTATAATTTTAGCTATTTTTTTTTAGGTCTGTGATCCATTTCAAGGCAAACATATGGCATGAGGTAAGGGTTAAAGTCCATTTCTTTTTTCCTCATATGAATATCTAATTGCTCCAACAGCATTTGTTTAAAAACAAATAAACAAAATCTTAAAAACCCACTATCTTTCCTTATTGAATTGGCTTATTACATTTTGGCAAAAATTTATTAACCAGAACATGTGTGGGACTATTTCTGTATTTAACAAACTATTCTGTGAATCGGTATGTGTATCTTTAAACTAAGACCGCACTGTCTTAATGCTTATGGCCTTATATCATGTCTTGAAACAAAGTAGTGTAAGCCTAACTAATTTGTTTAGCTAAAAATAATTTTGCAGGTGACACAGTCAGCCCCCAAGTGGACATCTCTGTTCACCAGAGCAAGCTGCTTATGAAGGGTTTCCACGGCCTAAAGGAGGGTGAGAAGGTGGGTTTGACTTTTACAAAGTCTCCCAGGGCAGGAAAGCCTAATAGGGTGTTTGGTACAGTTTGGTGTTTGGAGAGAGGTACCAAAAGGAACATGCAGATCCACGCATCAAAAAGCAGACAGGAGCCGTGGCTGTGGTGCTCTAGTTCATCATGCAGGGCAACGCAAGCTCCATCCCAGCCCGAGAAGTGTCACTTCTGCCAGGGCATCTTCCCACAGTGGCCCCATGTCCCCTGAAGGTCCAGAAGGACCCTGGCTATTGGGAGGGTCAGCATACTTCAGGGAGGAAGAAGAGGTCCACAGTCATGCCGTAATCCCAGAGGCCGAGAATTAGGCCAGCATAGGTGGGGTTATTTTTTGTGATCAGAGAGTTTTAAGATTCAGGCATCATCTATCATCAAAGAATGAAGAAAGTGGGACAGGTCCAGTCAGGGAAATGGGCACAGCAGACACCTCAAGCAGAGGTTTCCACAGCATCACCCCCTCTTCTCTCTCAATGGAGAAGCATGTGCAAAGATGATCGACCACACCTTGTCCAAACCACAAGAGAGCGTCCACAGAGAATCCCCCCAGAGCTGCACCTCCTCTGTCTGAGTGTACAGCCTCTGAGACACCAGTGTTTTGGCTTTCAGGATGCGAAAGTGGCCTGAATAGGAACATTGCTTTCATTTTCAAGAGGGCTATATAATATTTCTTGATGGAAGAAATTTTCACATATTGACGTATGGGGAAGTCATCTTGGCTTCTACCTGACTTGGCTTGAATTGTATACTAACCAGAACAGCCTATAATGGCCTGTCAAACATGCATTGTACGTCTACTTTAACCATTAAAGAAAAGAATGCATTCAAGAATCAAAATGTGGTTTGACTGTGGTTCAAACAATCAAAATGGAGCTGGGTGGCCTTTGTGGATGTGGTTTCAGACATGTCCCTGCATCACGGAGGACCTGAATCTTTTGCATTCAGATTCCAGGATGCCACCAGCCGTTTTCAAAATAATATCTACTAGCAGCTGCCAGCTGCAACCTTAAGGTCTCAAAATCTCTCCTTGTAACTATGCAAACATTCAGACCCCAACCAATACTTTCTTAAAGAACACCCTTACTTTTTCCACCTCCAATTTGCCCATGTAAGCCTCCCCCATTTTGTAGTCCAGTGAAACACAATTCAAGTGCTTCTCAAATCTGTGGTGCTGGGCTGTAGTCCTCAGCTGGCTTGAATAAAACTCTTTTCTATTCCTATTATAGATTGTTTATTATTTGTGTCACCATTCTCATGCAAGAGTGAAAAAATAAAGCTTGATGCAAGACTGATGGACTCACACCAGAAGCTGTGGGAGGGAATCTCCCAGATGTAGACATGGCTTTTTTCCATCTTGTCTTCTTCCAAGCCATGGAGTGTGATGCAGATAAGGGGGGTGCTAGGGGAGCGGTTAGCCATGGGTAGGTGGCCTTGTTTGTGAAAATATGATGTATTGGTCTTTCTCTAGGTTCTATTAAGATTTTTATTGATTACAAACTTATTTCTGTAGTGAAAGAAAAATAACCAGAACCTCTTTGACAAAAGATTTTGCACCAGGCTTCAGGATCTGAAACATAAGATTGGAGGCTCCTCTTCTCAAAGTGAGATTGGAGGCTCCTCTTCTCAAAGTGGAGCCAGTGAAACATCTCGTTTTGGTCCCCCTTCTATCCTATTTTGATTCGAACCGTATCTTCTGTTCTATAGTCCTTTCCTTCTCTGCCCTTCCACAAAATATCCTACACACAGTCACATTTTATTCTGGGGATGATACCACCACTCCTAAAATATCTGTGCAGAAATCTGAAGAAAGTAGAAACACTCCATACTTCATCCTCAACTCTCTTGGTTAAGACCATTCCCTGCTGTCATTCATGCCAAACTCCTGTATTACTGGTTTGGATGGCAAAATTCCAGCCCAGTTCTAGAGGAAATAGAAATAGTGGATGGCCTTCTACATGGAAAGTGTACTCAGATTACTCAGTAACTTCTGTGTCACTTCAAGACACCTGGTTCAAGTGGCTACATCCAGTTGGAAGAAGATGAAAGGAACTCCACGTTTACTGCTAGAAATCAAACTGTGTGTGAAATCTCAAATTAGTGGCAGGAAAGACGGGGGGAAATATTTACTTATTTCTGTTTCTTTTTAACTAAATAATTTTTGATGGCTTTCCCATCTTATAAGCCCTTCAATGCTTTATATCTCCGTTCTTTTCATGATCCCGTTAGCTTACCTAACACTAGCCAGTAGAGCTGGGTTTTAAAAAATCCTCTCTTTAGCACTCCATGTCATCTAGAACAGCCTTCTTCCCTTGATTCAACTACTTTCCATCCATTTTGAGATTACCAATATAAAAGAACCACCTGGCGGCTTCCCTGGTGGTCCAGTGATTAAGACTCCAGGTTTCCACTGCAGAGGGTGTGGGTTCCACCCCTGGTCGGGGAAGTTCCACATGCCATGAGGTGTGGCCAAAAACAAAAAGAAGCACCTATTCTTTGCAACTTCATAATTACCTTTTCTTTTCCCTACTTGGAACCATATTAATTTGTATTGCCCTTGGGTTAGATATTGAATTTAAAAGCTACATAAAATAAAGTGCCATTTTAACGTGACATCTTCTGTTCTTGATTTCCGTGTGACTTATGTAAACAAGTGTCAAAGCTTTATTGTCAGAGGTCAGAAAAGCTACACTTTTCCTACTATGAAATACATTGTTCTGTACTTACTCAAGTATGTAGAAGGTATTTTTGTTTGTTCTCTTGTTTACAAAATAAAACCAACCCTGATAGAATTAGTCACTATTAGGAAAGACAAAATAGAATAAAAATAGATAAACAATGATAGCTTTTAGCTCATGATTCTGCATTGGCAATAAACACTAGTGCCAGGCTACTGAAAATTGAGATTTTAATTTCTGAGTGGTTGAAAAGTAGGTAATAAATATACACACATTTAGCCTTGTATAAAACTGCATAGTATACTACCAACAGAGAAGATGTATTGGAAGACCCAATGTAGTTTACAGGGAGTTAATAACATTTTATAATAAGCTATTACAGCAAGCAACATACATTCTTTCCCACTTGATTTATGAAATCATGAGTAAAATAATTTGTCACCTGACTTTACTTCTGCCCAGATTATATGGCTGATCTATCATCAAGGCATACCCTTCCCCAATAAAAAGGAAGACTCTTAGAGTGTTTGTTTTGGAGTTTTTTGGGTGTAGACAATCTTTATCGGCAGCTATTAAGAGTGCTCCAAGATAGTAACAAATCCAGAGGGATGTTAAGGGAAGCAGGACATGGCTTTCCTCCCCCACATGAGGACCCTGTAACCCGGCCAGTGAGGGGAATTACTGGACTGTGGATACTTTGGACCCAACACTTTCCTGAGAACAAGCTTTCAGGCAGAGGTATCTTCCATGATTAAAGATTACATAAGAATACTTCACTCTGAGAAACACAGTGAGAAACTATCCTCAACCACTTAAGAATACACTTTATGTTAAGCAGTTTTGTACAGTAGAATTTGACTCTAGAAAATTTTCTAATTTTAAATTTACAACGATAAATGATGTGACTAGCTATGGCATTTTTTTCTTTTTTTTTAAATATGAAGAAAAACCCTCTTGTTAAAAATTTCTAATAACATATGGAAGAACATTCTAGTAAAGGGTTACTCAAAGATATAACAGATCTTTTGTAAATAATGATAGTCAATCAGAAGTCAGTCAGGAGAATGTTTCAGAGACAATATAAACACTGGGTATAAATGATTAAATAAGTGATACTTAAACCATCACTTATTAAAAAAAAACAACAGATAGGTAATTTGACTTCTGGGAAGACAGAGTAACTGTACTTTTCTCTATTCTTCCTTCTAAGTCTATACACAAGATAAACATCAGTTTCTGAAAGACAGAGAGAAGGTAGACTTGCCAGAGACCTTTGAAATCCTGACAGAGTGGTTAGTTCCCTGGATTTTCTTTTTGCCTCATACATCATAGACCTGGAGCTGAAGAAGTTAGAAATAGAATCACCAATGCACACAGACAAAAACCAGCTTCACTCAAAACCTGCTGTCTTTAGCCAAAGTGTTAGGAGAGAGACAGCTGAGCAAGGCAGAAAACTTAGACAATAACCTCTCCACCCCAGCCAGACACCACAGAAAATCATGTGACTACACCCCGACCCATGTCAGTAAAGGCCAAGTGACTTTTACTGGCCACTTGCAAGACTGTTACTCTTGCAAGGCTGTGATCAGGATTGAAAGAGTGGTGACCACTACAGACCCTGTAGACATCAAAAAGATAATAAGGGAATACTATGAAAAACTCTATACACACAAATTTGACAACTTAGACAAAGTGGACCAAGTACTTGAAAAGCAGAAACTAATACAAATCACTCAATATAAAAAAGATGCCTTTAATATTCCTATATCTATCAAGGGAATTGAATTTGTAATCTTAAAACTCCCCCCAAAAAAGAGATCTTCAGGATCAGATGGATTCACTGAAGAATTCTACCAAATGTTTAAAGAATTAACACAGTTCTATACAATCTCTTCCAGAAATTAGAAGAAGAAAGAACACTTCACAATTCATTTTACAAAGCTAATATTATCCTAGTACCAAAACCAGACAAAGTACAAAAAGAAAACTACCTCAACAAATCTTGTGACTATAGATTAAAAATATCTTAACAAAATATTGGCAAACTAAATTCCACAACATCTGAAATAAATTATACAACATGACCCAGTGGGATTTATTTCAGGAATTCAAGGCTGGTTCAATATTCAAAAATCAATTAATATATTTCACCATATTAAGAGACTACACAAGAAAAATAAAACAATCATAACGATTGATGAAGAACATGCATTTGACAGAATTCAGCATTCATTCAGGGTAAAAAAAGAAAAAAAAGTCAGAAAGATAGGAATGAAAGGGTACTTTTTTATCTGAAAAATATCTACAAAAATCCAACAGTTAAGATCATACTTAAAGGTGAAAGTCTGAATGTTTTTATCCTAAAATAGTGAGCAACTCAAGGATGTTTGTTGCAAATTACTCTTAATTCAACATAGTGCTGGGAGAGCTAATCAATGCAATATAGCTAAAGAAGGAAATTAAAAGCGTACAGATTGGAAAGAAAAAATATAACTGTCTTACTTGTACATAGCATGATTGACTATGTAAAAAATATCAAGGAATCTACAAAGAGCAAGTTCTAGAATGATGAAGTAAGTTCAGCAAGGTTGCAAGATACAAGAAAAACACTTAAAGGTCATTTCGTTTTTCTATAAAGTAGCCAATAAAGCATGGACACTGAAATTAAAAATAAAATACCATTTACTATCACTCAAGAATGTAAAACTTATATGTAAATCTAACAAAACATATGCAGAACTTGTATGCTGAAAGCTACACGATGCTGAGGAAAGAAATAAAAGAAGATCTAAATACAGAGAGAAACATACCATGCTCACGGATGGAAAGACTCAACAAAATAAAGATGTAAATTATACCAAAAATGATATATCAGCTTAACACAATTCTTATCAAAGTACCAACAAATCTTTTATAGGTATAGGCAATATTTTTATAATTTATATGGAAAGTCAAAGGAACTATGATAGTAAAAATAATTTTGAAAAGGAAGAAAAACTGTGAGAAATCAGTCTACCAAATTTCAAGGCTTCTTATATAGCTATATTAATCAAGACTCTGGTACTGGAGAAGGCATAGACACATAGACCAGTGAAACAGATCAGAGGACTCAGAAATGCCCAGCTGATTCTGACAAGAGTGAAAGCAACTCAGTGGAAGGAAAATAGCCTTCTCAACAAATGGTAGTGGAGCAATTGTACAACAATAGTCAAAATAAATGAAACTTTACCTGAAAAATCTGGTCACACATTATACAAAAAATAACACAAAATGGATCATAGGCTTAAAACATAACATAAAACTTTTAGAAAAAAATCATAGGAGAAATCTTCCAGATATAGAGCTAAGAAGATTTCTAGCCTTTTCACCAAAAGCACAATCCATAAAAGGAAAAAATGATAAATTTGACTTCATCCAAATTTAAAACTTTTGCTCCATGAAATAACCTGTTAAGAGGATGAAAAAACAAATTATAGAGTGAGAGCAAATATCTGCAAACCACATATCTAACAAAGGACTAGTACCTAGAATGTATAAAGAACTCTCAAAACACAAAATTAAAAAAAAAACAACACAACAACAATCCAATAGGCAAAATACATGAAGAGACATTTTACTGAAGAGAATATAAGATGGCAGAAATACTAATTACTCACTACTTAACTATCAGGGTTGCTTAAATTTAAAAAAAAATAGTGACAACATCAGATACTAGTGAAAATGAAGAAGACATGGATCACTGATACATTCCTGGTAGAAATGTAATATTCTACAACCACTCTAGAGAACAGTATGGCAACTTCTTTAAAAATTAGCATGCAACTACCATACAACCCAGCAATTGGATTCCTGGGTATTTATCTCAGAGAAATGAAGATTTAGGGTTACTCAAAAACAGAAGTGTGAATGTTTATAGCAGCTTTACTTGGAAATAGTCAAAAGCTGGAAATAAGCCAGCTATCCTTCAATGGATAAAGGGTTAAAAAGAACTGTGGTTCATTCATATTTTTAAAAATTGTCAGCAATAAAAAGAAAAAAAAATCTATTGACACACATACAATACGGATGAATCTCCTGAGACTTATGCTGTTTGCAAAAGCAAATCCCCAAAGCTGACATATTGTATGATTCCGTTTATTATAACATTCCTTAAAAATGACAGCATTTTTCAAACAGAAAAGATTAGTGGTTGCCAAGTGTTAAGGAGGGGATGGAAGTGAAGGGAGGAAAGTGGATGCAGCTACAAAATGGCGACATGAAGGATCCTCGTAATGATGGAATGTTCTGTACCTTTACCACACCAATGTCAGTATCCTAGATGTGATATTGTACAATAGTTTTGTAAGATGTTACCAGCGGAAGAAACAGGGTGAAGGATACTCAGGATATCGCCACATTATTTCTTATGATTATGCGCAAATTTACAATGGCCTCAAAATAGAAAGTTTAATTAAAAATATAGATTACTGACTGGGTGTGGGCAGGCTTTCAAAAGGAAGACTATTAAGTCAAATGATTACGGATAAAATTAAACAATGAGTATAAATTGAGAATATTTTTAAAACTGAGATGCAGTATTGATTGCATTGTCGATAAAAGTGTGGGCTTTGGAGAAAAACAAGTTGAGTATAGGATCTGCTGGCTATTAGCTGGTCAACTTGCACTAGAACTCATATTTACTGACTTCATATCTAGTGATTTTTCAACCATACCACAATACTGTTAAATCACAATGCTTCCATATATCAATTGACAATAAACTATTGGAGCATGAATTATCTGTCTAAGATTGGACACCATGTTACCAGAAAATTAAGAATGGTAATATAGTAAACCTAATACAATTAAAATTAATCCAGATTTCCGGTTTAAACTACTTAATTCATATTTTTATGTTAGATAACTATATAACATACTGAATAAAAATGATAAAGAAATCTGATTCTGTCAATAATTGTTTGATAACCATTACTGATGGGCATGATCTAATTAAATTAACTGGCTGAAAACTTAGCGTTATGTCCCAAGACCAGGAAGAAGAATAAAAGTCTAATAAGAATTCAGACTAAAGTTTAACCTTTTAGAAAAGAATGATCTGGAGACAGCATACATTAATGATCACTGAACATTGATGTAAATATGTAATGAACACGTTTGTAAAAAGTACCTAGCTTTACTGCCATGTCAGTTTTAATATTATAGTTTGTTCTAACTGATATCTAGGGTATTGGTTCAAAATTAACTCAAGGAAGGATGGCATCTACTCAATCCATACTGTGTTAACCCCAAACAGCATTAGGGTGGTAACCTTAAATGGGCAGAAATAAATTGGTCAAAATTAATAAACAGTCTAGGAGAGAAATGTCCCTTTTTTTTCCTGAAACTTTCTTTCAAGTTAACACCAAGATTCTCAGATGTATTCTGACTGACATTATTGGTCATGCTGTAGTATATTTCCACTGATATTCTACACAATATCTATACCCAAAAGTGATTAACTGATAACTTATGTTGCTATTTATATATTGAAATTTTTACTATCATTCCCCGAAGTAATTAAATTGCATATAATTTCTTAGACAGCAGGCTCACTAACCTCACAGAACTTTTTACCTTTTGAAAAGGAAATAATTCGAACAGCAAGAGATGCAAAACATACTCTTTCCTCTCATGAGTACTTTATTATTTTATTTTTAATTTTATTTTTACCTTTTGTAGTTGATGAATTCTTTATTCTTATCAATAAATAGCTCTTCTTGTTATTGACTCAGATCATATATGATTTTGTTCTTTGTTCATTTGCTTGATTTTGTAATCTTTTTTTTACATACTATTTTTAGGGTACTTAAAATGCTAATTTAAAAATAGTTAGAAAATACTACAAAACACAAAGTAGAAAATAGAACCAAATTATAATTCTACCATCATGAAGTAAATTTATAAAATGTTGATGGATATTACCCCTACTTTTATTACATATACAGGTAAAAAAATAAAGTTAAATAGATTTACATATACAAATATCAATTGGGATCAAACTACACATTCTCGTTTCCATTTAACAATATTCTGTGAATATTTTCCCACTGTATTAAATAACCTGTAACATACTAGGCCTGGGCCAAATCAGTCTGACTGGCTGCTTTATAAATGGGCAACATTGTTCATTCATCTTTGTGATCATTTTTGGTTAGTTCTTTAAATTAAATATCTAAAAGTGAGAGCAGAATTGCTGAACTAAATAGGTTGTTTAATTGTTTTAATAATGCTTTATTTGGTTAATGGTGGGGATGAAAATTATTTTACACAATTATTTTCATTTCCCTCATGGACTTCGGCTAGTTTACTTTGCTGTGTTCTAGTTTTTTCCCCTCAGTGATATTTTACACTGCATTTTCCTTATTTTGAATACAATCCCCCAAACAAAATCAACACAAAAAAGAAACAAATTTCACAATAGTACTCACATGGAGACATCTACTATGAGTGCTTTGCTTTATGTTTCTAAATCTATACATGTGGACACACATTTTTTCCAAAATAAATGATTAAACACTAAAATATATTAACATTTTCATACAAAGACATAATATTATATAATATTAATATCAATAATTGCATAACATTGATGACCTAGGTCTTACAAAATTACTATTCCCTACTGTGGGATATTTTTATTCCTTTGCTCTTTTGAAGAAACACTAATAATGAACACTTTTTAAACTCAATATGTGAATATTCATACTTTAGTGCTTTGTCTATTATAAACTGCAAGAGGTAGAATTATGGCATCAAAAATATATACAACTATCTGCGTGCTTATGTCCAACTACCTACTGACTTTTCCAACTATCTCTTCTATCATCTACCTATCAATTTATTTATTTAGTAAATTAGGTTAATATGTCAAATTGTCCTTAAGATTAGTTGTACAAATTAATTTATATGCTTACTAGCAGTTTATGAGAATGATCTTTTGGCTTGGGTATTATTTTTCACAGTTTGACTTTTTTTGCCCCTTAAAAATACTGTTTTGTTATTTTATAATGTTTTAATTGTTCTTGGTTCTTTTACAACATTTTATACGTTTTTGTTTTATTTTATTTTTCCTAATTTGATACAAAATAAACTAATTGTAATTTGCATTTTTTGGGTAATAGTGAAGTACCTTTTTTTCTCAGATTTTTATGGATTTTGTTAATGGATTTTTCATATCCACTTGTATTTACTCTTATATTGTAGTTTTTGTTTTTTGTATATATGCACTATTTTCATAATTGAGATAGTAAAATCTATGAGTCATATATGCAAACATTTGTTTGTCTTTATGTAGTTTTATAGATCCGGCTCCAAATTTCTAAATATCTTATTTCTTTAACTAAAACTTCTAAAATGTAATAGTGTGTGAAATCAAGTATTTTTGCATTTTTGAACAATATTAATGTGTAGGTTTCAGATATTCATTGTTTTCCTTTCAATAGAACATTTGCCGAGTGTTGGTTTTCAACAGGAATCTCATCCTTCATCGGTTGGGTTCCCTGAGAAGCAGAGTCTGAGGTTGAAATGACGGTTCCAAGGGCCAATCAGGGAGCACGTTCAGGATCACTCCTGTGCAAAACTGGGAGCAGCAGGGTTGAACACAGAAAGCAGTTGGCTGTGGTGCAAATTTCCAGATTTTACTGCCCTTTTCGGATTCTCTTTGGAGTGAAGTGACTATTCAATTATTTTTCCCATTTCCTTTAGCTCATTTCTAATATATAGATGTTATTTTTATATTCTGGATATAATTCTAGTCAATAATGTGTATCGAAAATATTTTATTCTATTCTATGATTTATATTGCTCTCCCTAAAATGTGTACCTAATAAATAGAAGTCCTTGATATGAAGGTAAAGTGTAGCAGTATTTCCTTTCATGTTTAGTACATTTTTTTCAATTGAAGAAATCATCTCATTACATAAATTTATCCTGTTTTATTATATCCTAACAGTTGTATATTAATGGCTAGCACATGCCCTTCTTTAATTCACCTGAAGTTGATTTTCATGTATGGTGTGAAGAAGGGGACCCGTTTCTTACAGATGACTGTTTATCTCACTTCATTTACTGAAAAGTCTTTCCCCCCTATATTTATTAGCCAGGCTACTAACAGGTAACAAGGGAGATAGGGATGGTAGACTGAGAATGGCACTATATAACTTCATGAGATGCTAAATGTACCTTTATCTGGTTTGTTATTACATGGATATTTACTTATAAAACAAGTTATTGTATACACTTAAAATTTATTCACTATACACAATTTACTGCATGTATGTTATACATTGGGATAGAATGTACATAAAGTTAATTTCAGTGACTACTTATAAATGTTTGTCAAGTTAAGAGCTAGCAAAGGAGGGATGGAGAAACAACTGGAACAAGTGATAGGGAGACATTATTATTACCTAAAACTCTGAAGGAATGAGGGGGGAGGGATGCCGAACAGCAGCTGTGGTGAGGAACACAGCTGCTCTTGACTGTGGCCTGGCAGAGAGTCAACTGGGGTATGAACACCTGAGCCTCTAGCTTCTCTATCTTCCTGCGCTCTAAGTTCCTGCCTCTGCTTCTCATTGGGGAAAAAAAATGAAGCTGGGGTAAGAGAGTCTGCTTGATATAGTTCATATAGAACTCAGAATCTCAGGGCACAGGACAGAGAGGTGGAGAAAGCCGGGCATACCCACCTACAGGACACACCCTGTCACCGGTCAAGCGTCAATATGCATTTATGGAATTTTACCTTTTTTCAAATAAAAATTAAGGATATTAATTATTTTCACTATGACATTTACCATACTTCATATTGACAAAATATTTCAAATTCATATTTGAGATTCCAGTTAAAGATCATAAAGTTCTTTCTCCTATTCTCTTCTAAAACCAACAGAAAATGGGAAGGATGAAAAGGAATTTTAGCTGCAATTAAATTAGAATACAGCTATAATCCCAAACCATGATATATAAGGGAGTAAACAAACATCAGAGTCATTTCTATGAAGTTATCTTGAATGTGACTGTTCTTCCAAAAAAAAAAAAAAAAAACCATAACCTGTAGAGGGCATCAGACAATTCCTTACTTGGGAAGGAGAGGTCCAGTTGTATTGGAGAATGCTTAAACTCCTTGTAGGAGGAAGGGGCACGAAGATGTAAAGGTCCAATACACTATCTTTGCTGTTAGTATGACAGGGTGAAGGAGAAAAAAAAAAATTGAGCAAAATCAGATTAGGCAGCCATTGATCCTTACCACCTTAAATAAAGTTTCCATTTAATCACCCCTAAAAAGTGAGGTATGGCGCTCAGGGTAAGTCAGGAAGACTCTCTACGGACTGAACAGAGGCAGAGTCCTGGGCAGATAAATAATGGGAAAATGTTCAGAGAAAACTGACCAAAATCCACACTGACTGTCTGACAGCTTAACCAGTATGTGCTCCAACTCTGCCCTCCCCCGCCCCTATTCTTTAATGGATAGTTGGCTAAGAGAAACACAGCACATGTTAAGAGATGAGCCATACTTTGAAAATAACCCTTGAATGATAATATAAACACCCCAAATCAAGCAGCAGAAATGAGGAAAAATAGTTGGATGATTTTCTTCATTTTTCAAAGTAGGAAATTAATGAATATTTTTGAAGAAATATAAGTAAAATGATATATAATATACAAAGATTAACATAAAACAAAAATTCAACTATGATATTCAAATATTTCATGGGAGTAACACAACACAAAAAGTATAGACCATATTAAAAAGATGAAAATACAAAAACCTACAAGAAAATAATCAATAAATTCCAAAAAAGAAATATAGATATATTTATTCCTGTAAAAAAACATCAAAAACAAAAATAATAAACAGTGTAAAAATGCCTTTTAAAAGGAAAATTGATCATGTCGGAAAGAATTTTTATTCAAAACCCATGTTCCAAAATACTTTCAAAAATCAGTACTGTAAAACTAATAGAAAGTTTCATAACCATAAATATTTAAATACTTAAAATATTATAGATATTTCAAAAGGAATTAGACATTCAATTTAAAAAGTTGGAAAAACTTTAAGAAGTAAATGAAATGATAAAGAATAATGATAAGAGCAGAGCAGAGGCAAATTAATTACAAATTGGATGTAATAACTGAAAAGAAATAAATGCAATTTCTGCTTCTCTGTGGAAAAATAATACTGAGATAGAGCAGGCACCAGCTATCTTAATCAAAAATAATTTCATAAACTTGTAACTGAGAATGGACTAATAATCACAGAATTAGAGGAGATTCAAAAATAGATATAAAGTAATTTCATCAGTTTTCTCCAAATGTATTTAAAAAGCTGGGTGAAAAGGACAATTTTCTAGAGATACATAGCCTAACAAATGTGACTGCTTAAAGTAGTCTAAAGTAACAACTCCCATTTAAGACATTTACAAGGTGTCAAACGACAACCAGGTATATTCAGTTTCTCAAGTGGATGCTATCAAAACTTCAAGGTACACTTAAATATTCATCTAATTGGAATAACAGAAAGCTTGGAGATAGAAAATGAGTCAAGGAAGAGTTTGAAATAATAGCTCAGAATATTCCAGAACTGATGAAATACTCCAGTTCAGACTTAAAATGTCAAAATAATTCTAAATAGCATGTATACAATGCAACACATAACAAAACATATTACATTGAAAATACAGGACAGGTAACAAACTTTAGAGTAGCTGGAGGACAAAGACAAACCACAGATCAAATGTGAAGAAAATTTATAATATATCCTAAGTAAATACAAAAAGCTTCTGTAAGAAAATATTTCATGATGCTAAAAATTAAATAATGTTTTAAAATACATGAAAACATAGCACATGATCCCGGAGGGCATGCCTAGGACAATACGTCCCAATTTGGTGCTTGGTGGAAAGGATGATGACACCTGACTAGTATTAGACCCTGTAGAGTGACCAGCATAAGAATAGAAATGAAAAGTGTAGTTTGAAAATTAGTAGATTAAAAAAATGGCAGTATCTAAAATTCTAAATTCAACAGGAAGAAAGATGGTTAAAAAAATTAGACAATAGAAATATTTATAGGAAAAGTAGCACAAAGAAGATGGTAGTTATGACATATGTAAATGGACTTAATAATGCAGTTAAAAGGCAAAATTTGATATAAAGAACTTAAAAAAAATCATCTAGGGCTTCCCTGGTGGCGCAGTGGTTGAGAGTCCGCCTGCCGATACAGGGGACACGGGTTCGTGCCCCGGTCCGGGAAGATCCCACATTGTGCTCTGCAACGGGAGAGGCCACAGCAGGGGGAGGCCCGCGTACAGCAAAAAAAAAAAAAAAAAAAAAAAAAAAAAAAAAAAGTTGGAAGAAAATGGCTAGGAAAAAATTTACCAAGAAAATAACAAGCAAAAGAAAGCCGGTATCACTCTTTATTACTGGACAAAAATAGAGTTTAAGGGTAAAAATTGCTACATATTTCATCATGACAAATTTTAATATAGCTGGAAGATGTCATTGTAATTGAGATAATTATCATATATAAATACAATTAATGCACCATTATAGTTGTAGTGTGCATTTAATAACACAGCCTAGAGATATAGAAGACAAAATCTGACAGATTGAGACCTCTTTCAGTAACTAATAGATCAAGAAAACAAAAATCAGTAATGGTATAAAATGTTTAAATATTGTAGGAAATAATCATATGTACATATATAACTGAGTCCTAAAACTATATTATGAACATTTTTATCAACCATAAATGGTGCATTATATACAATTTGCCGCATTTTGGATTATTTAGTGAATTTAGTACATCTCAACTAATTTCATAGAATAAGTATCATGTAGATCTGATCTTTTATCTCAATTTCCATATCCAAAATTCATATGTGTTGTAAAACTAAGGAAACTACTTCTAAATAACTCACAAATTAAAGGAGAAATAATAATGAAAATCAGAAATATCAAAAACAGGACATTAGCAAAAACACTACACAGAAAAACTCCCGGCATGTACTTGTAGTGTTATCTACTGGCAAAATTACACTCTTAAGCCTTCAATGAGAAAATGGTAAAATGTAAAAAGCTAAGCATCGGACATAGGGAGATAGTTATAGAAAGGCAAACTAAATCCAAAGAACGAAGGGAGGAGGCAGTGTGGAACTTTTATAGAAACATTTGGAATGATATCCATTCAAAACTTATAAAAGAACATTTTCTTTAAGTCTGTGACGACACTAAGTGCCTGTACCACCACTTCTGTTTTTAGTAACCTGTATCTTCTAGTTAGTACAGTAAGTCAAGGGGAGGGAAAACTGTAAGAATAGAAAGGAAACGTCAGTACTGATACAACCCTTTCCTTTTAAAGACAATATGCTTGTCTGTACAAAACATCCTGAAGAATCTGCAAATAAGTTAATAGAATTGATAAGGGAAATTAACACAATTTCTGGATGTAAGATCAAGGTTCAAAGGAATCTTTCTG
This sequence comes from Physeter macrocephalus, assembly GCF_002837175.3. NCBI lineage: Eukaryota > Metazoa > Chordata > Mammalia > Artiodactyla > Physeteridae > Physeter > Physeter macrocephalus. The sequence continues at coordinate 4,172,065 of NC_041223.1, read as the reverse complement.
AGTATCAATAAACAAGAACATATTTAAGTAAAATATTTTAGTAGCCAATTTATTAATTACCTGAAATAAATCTTCAACAGAAGAGGAAACGCAATGGTTAATCAACATTGGAAAATATGTTCAAATTCATTAATACTCAGAAGAGTGCAAATCTACAGCATAATGGATTTCCATTCCACATCCTCCAGATTGGAAAAACGTTTAAGCTGTATTAAACATATCAAATGTTAGTGAGACTTGTGGGACAATAAGAACCCACAGACATTGCTAATTGGAGAATCAAAGGTACAAGAGAAGTGGAAACTATTTGGCATTAACATGTAAATATGAACTTGTGAATATGCTACAACTTGGCAGTAAACTAGAGAGAGATGATCTCACATACGTACCAACAAGGCATGTAGTAATGTTCATAGCTGCATTATCTATAAGAACAAAACCTGGGGCATCCTACATTGTCTATCAAATGAAAAAATGATTGCAAAGTATCCATTCAGTAGAATTCTCTCATCGGTGAAAATAAAATTAGATTGAGTACCTAAAACGTGTACTAATCTCAAACATGCAGTGCTGAGTGAAAAGTCAAAACAATACATACAGTGCAGTTCCATTTATATGTAGTTCAACATCGAAACTAAACAACATGCCTTTTAATCACACACGCACATGCACACACACGCACACACACTCAGCTATTAAAGCTGTAGAGAACGGTAAGGGAATAATTAACACAAGAATCAGAATAGCACTTACTTCTGTGGAGAACTTTATCGGTTGGGATTTGTAAGTGGCAAGCTGGAGCTAGTAAGTCACTGATAATATTCTAATTTTATTATTTCATTACTTTTCTACTATTTAAACCATTCTTTAACATTTTTACCCTGTTCTGTTTCAATCACATGTTTCATAATAAAAAATGGAAAGAAAATTCAGGAAGAATGAGATTTATTAGAAAATAATTTATGTAAACATAAAAGAGTGTGATCATTTAAATGAATAAGTGTGCAATTTAGTGAACTACATTTGAGTGACATAAAAAAATCTAGTTTTGATCTAAGAGAAAGAATTCAATCAAATGGAATATATTTAAATAGATAAAGTGGATATAAACATGCTTGTACATATATGCATATCAAATGATTATTAACATAGTTTTAAAATAATAACTAGTTACAATCGAACGTTTATTAAATAACTTCCATGTAACGTGCAATGGTGCTGTGCAGTCTACATGAAACCTCTTAGTTAATGTAAAATCTCCGTAAAGTCGGTAGTATTTTGTTGTTATTGTTACAGGTTATACCGTGTGTAAATTCCTGTTTTTAGGAACTTGAGGAGACATTTAAGAGTACGTAATGCTTTTTTCCGTATTGTTTACTTTATTTTCTTTAATGTATGTTTTAGAGCTTTATTGAGGGATAAATTACGTAGTATAAAATTCACCCATTTTATATGTAGAATTAAATGATGTTAGTAAAACCATAAAGGGTGCAAACCTTACCACAATAGTTTTAGAACATTTCAAAAGCTCCCTTGAATCTGTTCTCAGTTATCTGCTGTCAATCTAGGCCCAAGGAAACCATTCATCAGCTTTCTGTCTCTATAAATTTATATTTTCCATATACTTCATATAAATTGCTTCATATAATCCAGTCCCACACATATGTTTTACTTCTGGTTTCTATCACTTTCAACTATCATAATAGTTTTGAGGTTGATCCATGTTGTAGCATTTATTGATAATTCTTTCCTTTCTGAGGCTGAATAGCATGCCGTTTTATGAACTTACACTATTCTGTTTGTCTATTCACTAGTTGATGGACATTTAGATTATTCCAGTTTGGGGTTATTATGAATAATGCTGCTACATTTCTGTGTGTAGACATATATTTTCATTTCTCTTGGGTAGATTCCTAGGAATAGAATGGCTTGGTCTTTTGGTGATTTATATTTAACTTTCTAAGAAACTGCCACAACCGTTTCCAAAGCTGCGGTAACATTTTATATTTCTACCTGAACTATGTAAGGGTTTCCACTTTTCATCCTCATCAGCAGTAGGCATTTTCTGTCTTTTTGATTATGGTCCTCCTAGCGGACAGACATGAAGTGGTATTTCACTTGATTTGCATTTCCCTGCAAACACATTTGAACACATTCTCATGCATCATTAGCTGATACTATATCTTCTCTAGTGAAATATTCATTCAAATTTGTTTCCCGTTTTAACTGAATTATTTGTCTTGTTTTACTGTTGACTTGTCTAAGTGCATTATATAGCGCGGCTACAAGTTATTTATCAGAGAAATGTCTTGTAAATGTTTTCTTCCTGTATGTGACTTGTCTTTTCATTTTCTCAATCGTGTCTTTTGAAGCGCGAAAGTTTTAAATATTCATGAAATCCAGTTTACCTTTGTTTTTCTTTTAGGGATCACGCTTTTGTGTTATATCTAATTCTTGACCAATGCCCAATCTTGAAATTTTTCTCATGGAAGTTTTTGCTCTAAGGTATAAGGTGACAGCCCCCAATCGCACAGTGGGTCCTTGGAGCCGGGATTTGAAACTCGCCTGCTGGCACGAGCGTCTACGCTGTTAAGCACTGCGCGATGCTGCTTAGTGCTTATTATAGATCTGCTCTGTGCATGCTTATGACATCTTTGAGACTCAAAAGTGACCGTGATCATGCAGAGGTGCAGTTTAGGAATCGGCAGAATGAACGACCAGGCTTTTCATGAATTTGGAAATAAAGCGAATTTAAAATTTTTTTAATTAAACAATCCCGAGCCTGTGTTGAAGATTAACAGCTGCTTTTATGCGAAATGAGCGCTCCTTCTCTGATCGCCAGTTGTCTCATTTCTAGGCTGCCTCACCTGTGTGTCCATAGACTCTTTCCTCCTGCTTCAATAGCCTCTTTACCCATTTCAGAGCCCGAAATGTTGCTCTCAATTGTGCACTTCTCCGTTCTTTCCCTGATCTGCTTTCCTCGCCTGGACCATCTTATGCACTAATAGTCTGTGATGTGAAGTGCGGGTTACAGACATAGTTGGGAGAACAAGGTTTAATGTCCAGTAGCTATAGTCTCCTGGGGGAGACGGATGTTCTAAAAAAGGTCCCTGTGCCTCTAATGAGCTTTGTGTCATTAGCCATCACTTAATTCTAAGTGCCTTCACAGGGCTAATATTCTCTGATTGTAATCTATGACCTATAATAGAGGCACAATATGTAGGAAGGAGAATTCGATTATAAGTGGGAAGATGCCAGAAAACTTTACAGTGGTGATATTTGAGCTGTGACAGATACTTGCAGCTCCTTTATTGCTTGTAAGGTCCATTTTCTTATCAAGACCTTGAAAAATATTTATAGTTTATTGCTGAGCAGATCCTCTGAAGCTTCATCATAGTCTGTCCTCTGGATTTACAGGTCTCTAATGAGATTAATGGCTCGATAGATCACTGTGCTTTAATGATAAATAATAATAAAGTCCAGGGATGTGACAAGTCCTATGTTATACTTCACTCATGGAGACACCTTTATTTTATTCCTCCTTTTCCTCCCACTCAAGGTAAAGGCCAAATCAGTAAAAGGTCAAGCTGACTGCTATGGATTATTATAATATTGTTCTCAACCCATCAAGAGATCAATAATGAATGTCATCATCCATTTCCCAGAAACATAGACACTAACCTCATTATCCTAATACATGAAAGAAAGCAGAGACTGAAGCTATATCAAATTCATGCTTCTATTTTCACAACATTAAAAAAAATCTGGATGTTAGACGTTTTACAGTAATTTTTCACTGGAACTGCTTTAGGGTAGAATCTGAAGCAAGTCCCCTAATTTACTTTGATGCATATGTGAATTTCAGATTTATGTCTTTAAAAAAAGGTCTAATTTTGATGATGCCCTCAACAGAAACTCCAGAGAAGGAGAAATGTCCATTCCTTGTGCCTTCTCTAAGTTTCTTAGTTATAATTACAGATGCTGATCATCATAATCACTGTGATCGAGAAGCACCTGTAAATGGTCCTTCTCTGATCACATATCCTACAATTCCCTCGTAATTTTGGCAAAATGAGCAATTTTGGTAAGCATGACAATGAAAATACCGTCTGAAAAATGTAAAACGTTTAACCCATGTCCGTATGAAGTCACATCAGAAAAGGACCTGACACTTACTAGCTGTATGTCAATGTCAATGATTCAACACATCTAAAATTTGACGACTTTTTCTGGAATATTGGAACTAATAACAACTACTGTACAAGCTTTTTGAGAAGAATACCTGTAAATCTACCTATCTTGATGCCTGGATACACAGATAACTCCTCAATACAATTTGGTTTTGTTTGCTTGGATTGTAGAACATAAATTTCAAGGGTTTGTTAGGACCAGTACAAATACCAGCATTGATAACATCTCGTTAATGACGAAGTGAAAGTATTATACAAAGTATAATTTAATATTTCATTTCATAAATTTTCTATATTTAGATTTATATATATTGGGAGATCATGATTATAAACATGCCAATACACAGTACACTACAATACAGTTTAAAATACGTTTTCCCCTTTACAACAAAATTTCCAGCTTTAATAATTTACTACCAAAGCAAAGACGGCTAAATACTTTAAAAAACATATATATCCACATACGTACACATATATAATAGTTCAAATATTAAATTGGATAACAATCTCAACATAAAATAATAAAATTGGCTCCCACCTAAAAATAATCTCCCAATATCTGAATCATCATGACACTCAACCTTAAGGGAATAAAGTTACACAAATTGCATTCTATACCATATTTCTTATTTCCATAAGGCATTTTATGTTTTTTAATGATGTGACCTCTTGGTACCGGGATCGATGACTGATTCTTTCTTATATATCTTATAAACCTAGCATATAGCCCTGTACATTTATAATGAATGAATACATTGATGAGTAAATAAACTTATAAAGGAGTGAAGGGGTCACAAGAATGTTACATACACCAAGGGAATGCAATGTCTTATGCTGTAAAATAAAACCTTTATCTCAGTTCTCTCTGTTTTTTCTATATAGGAATGCAGCTTAAGAGATGAACCATCAATGATCAGATCATTGAGGAGATTTAAAACAGAACTTGTGAATATTTTCCTAGAAATTCTGGCATCCCCAATGACTGTTGTTACAGACACACTTGAAGATGAAGATAGGAAAATTGGAACCTATTTTACATACCAACACCACAATGATGAAGCAACACATTCGTCCTACAGGAAACTGTTGAAATAAGTTTTGTTTGTAAAAAAGATCACTTTGGGGGAATATGAAATATGAAAGACTGTCACGTAAAAGGGAATTAGCCTTTCGCATTGTCCTAAGAGGTAGGGCCGTTAACTGCAGGTAAGGATTTACATATAGGAAGATGCACTCTGACTGAATTTTGTGAGAAAATGTGTTGTTTCCAGTACTCCTGGTATTAAATGTAGATGAGGCACTCATGGTGGAAGAAATCCAAGCTGAACAAGTGTAGTTTTAGGATTATTTCCAACCTAATAATTCTGTGAATCTATGATTCATGATAAAGAGATGGGTTTTTTTTTAATATTCCAGCACTCACTCCATGGAATTATTAATGAATCACATCTATTAAAGAACAAGTCAGTAAGGAAAAGAGGTGAAAAGACCACTCCCTGCAGCTAAATCCTCAAGGCTATGTGCTTCTCTACCAGGCCCTGGTTAGTAGATGAGTGCGTGTGTGTTTGATGCTTCTTTTTGTTTTGTTTTTGAGGAGAGGGTTATTACGAGAGAGCTTTCTTGTATTTTTCCTAAGTTGTGAAAAGAATGCAACTCTGAGACCTTCACTCAATTGGAAGAATATAATGAAATGAGGCAGTGTTTATTATTCCACCCGGGGGCTTTTATGTTCCATATTCTAGAAGTGGTTACCCACTGTAAGTGGTGTTAGTTAAAAAGATCTCAGAAGAAATCGTGCCATCCACGGTTCCACCAACAATTGTTCTTCTGATTTTCTTTAGAGACAAACACCTTGTGTCACGAATCAGACTGACAGCAGTTAAGCTCAGTGCTGTGGCTTCCTGCTGAGCAGCCTGGCCTCTGGTCTGAGTATGTCCACCGGCTAGCCAGGCCGTAGGTATCTATTATAAAACTCTATTTCAGTTGTGCATCTTGCAGAGATATCAGATCAGCCTTGTCTAGGCATTTGTAGTAACCAGCTAAGATGCTGAGGGCCAAAGACCATTTAAGATGGATTTTTAAATTTTTGTGGGATTGTCAGTGACTCACGGAAATAAAACAAATAAAAACACAAACCCAATAAAGATTCAGTTAATAATTATACTGTAGACAGAAAGCAAAGTCAACATACAGTACTTCTTCTCCCACAATATGTAATATAGTTGCTCATTTACTGTTGAACAAAAATTAAGTGCCAATCTAATTCTCTCCAATGAGATATTCTATAAACTATCCATTAGAGCATTTCAATATTTTAATCAACTGAGCAGCGAACAAAGACACTATTTGAGAAGGATAATATTTTTTTTTCCATTTAACAATATAAAGCATTGATTGGTTTTAATAGATTTTTGTGTTTAGAAAATTTACTAAAAATGGTCTGGCCTGAATGGCAAAGTCTGACAACATCCCTCCAGCTGGTCAAGGTCATGTGTGGACACTCACCTCCTCCACGTATGGCTTTGGATTTTAAAACCTAGGTTTACATATTATATTGTCGGAAGATGATCTGAGAAAAAAATTGGATACTGGGAAAAATTAATTCTGAGATAAGATTAAAGAATAAACAGAAATGATTAAGGTAACTTTTAGTGTGTGTTAAGTGTATAAATGCCATCAAGGTATCAGGAAACTATTTTGGTGGCATTTTTGTTTCTATGGATTCCTCACTTCCATCTTTACCATTGATACAAGGACAAAATAAGGAGTATTTAAAAATATCTCTTGGGCTTCCCTGGTGGCGCAGTGGGTAAGAATCCACCTGCCAATGCAGGAGACACGGGTTCAATCCCTGGTCCAGGAAGATCCCGCATGCCGTGGAGCATGTGTGTCTTAGTTTTAGTTTCACAAATGAAAACATTTGTGTTTTAGTCATGAAAGTTCTTTATACCTAATAGTTTCATAGGTATGCTCTTACTCACAGGTGTTTACGTAAAGACTGTAAAATCTGCTTCCTGCTGTTCCAAGTTTAGAATACAAAGCACCTCCTGCCTCATTGTTGCTGTAACCTGATCTCGGTGAACATCCCCTCTGAGTGTAGACCTGCGCACTTTCCAACACCTACCCAGGGTATCCATCTTCCTTCCTGATTGACTTGTGTTTTAAACACAATCAATGGACGGGAGCAAACATGCGTAGATACCACAGAACGTATTTCATCCCTTCGAATTCACTTTGTGTTAACTCGGTGAGATATGCTGACTTGGCGGAATCATGGCAGCAATTTGTAAATGATGCATGAGAATGAAATGAAAGATCCCAGCTCAGTGTGCAAGGCGATCAAAGCTGTGTGTGTGTGTGTGCGTGTGTGCGTGTGCGTGTGTGTGCGTGTGTGTGTGTGAAGCAAGCTGGGCACAAACATGGCCTCCCAATGTTTCCCCTTTAGTTAAGAAAATCCCCAGCTATAAATTAAAAAGAAGTCCCCCCGATTTCCACTTCCTCCTCAGCAGTACTTTAGAAGCCAATGAAATTCTAGAACATCGACAGTAACCGTGCAGCTGAAGTGAGTCATCCAGTACATTAAGTGTATTTCCACATTTTAAATGATATTTACTAATCTGGAAGGAAGGATTAGTAAAAGTAGTTCAATTTTCTGATCATCTGGCACCAAAAAATGTCCTTACAAACAAGTCCTGATGTAGTTCATGATTCAGGTGGTCCTGTGTAACCTGCTTCCTCAGATATATAGGCTAATGTCCCTGTTTATAATAAAAGGCTCACAGGTCAGTTCAGGTAAGGAGAGACGTTCTCATGTTTCTTGAGAATATGGAAGTTAAAAGAGTAGACCTCGTATAGCAATGTTACAGGAAAAGTTTCTCAAAATGACTGCTTGCTTTTACATTTTAAAAAAGAATCCATTACTTTTTTTCATATGATAGAGCATAGAATTTAGAACTAGAAACTTAAATTAACAAAATTATTGAACAAATGTAAACCTTTAAATATACTATGTGTGCATTTTCTCATGGTCTATAATAAAAATAAAAGGCAGTCTTTTACAAATGGAAGTACTTCAACTTTTCCAAGCTGGTCAATCTCGGTCTCTTACAGAAGAAATGATTATGATTGCTCTCTACCGAAAAATTGAACACGTTTCCCTCTGGACAGAGATGGACTGTCCCTCGGGACTCTGCTTTTGTTCCTGGATTATAGGTATTTTCAGATTAAACACATTTTCCATCTTCACTAGGCTGTCCAGAGGTTTAATTGCATAACAGACTGTGTCATGCAGGCCATTTCACACACCACACACAGCATGCATTTTGCCTTATTTTCAGTCTATTAGTTCTCTATCTACATCATCAGTCGCAAAATCGGGAAACATTTTTGCGATTTTTATACCTGTGATATTGAGGACAATCACTGAGCAGATGACTTAACCAAGACAAAGCTAGAAAAAAGCGGTTTTGTGGTTCATATTTAAATATATTGGTGAAATGAGAAAAAATAATTGTGATATTTTTACCATAGTGGAGGAAAGAAAGGGAGAAAACTCTGTTTTCATGAAGTCTCTTTCTCAAAAGACTCAGAGCACGAGAGAGAGTATTTTAATGTATTGAGGTCCTGCTCTGTGTCATTATTGGGTTTTCGCAGCCCTTTACCAGCCGAGATTATTATAGTCACCGGAGTCAGAAAATCAGGATGTGAAGGATCAGATGAAGAATGAATTAAATGGAGACCAAAAACTCAACTAAACACTACATTTTCCTTCAAAAGTGCTGGAAAAATGTTTTAAATGTTTGTCTATGTATTATTTCTCATTTATCGTAAACCATCTTTTATCGCTTCCAAAATCTTAAGAATTTTTTAAAAATCTTTGAATTCTGTATCCTTTCGTGAAATTATTTTGAGAAAAATCTATTTTGTTCTGAAAAGTAGTTTTGCAATTCTCCACCTCATCAAACATCTTGATTACTGATAGGAAGTCCTCATTTAAATTTAGTTTTCTTATAAATATACTTTTAACAATCATGTTTAGCTTCTGACAACTTCATTTTTATTACATTAGAAGTAATATATTCATGTCTTGAAAATGGTTTGGTTCAGAACTACAGCAGCCTGAAATCCAGGTGTCTCCCTGCGTCTCTGTGCCATCTTTAGAGATAAAGATACCTCTTTGTAATTTCTATCTGAAAAACCCAACTAAAGAATATCTACTTAAATATATTGCTTATTGTAGTACAGCTTCCTAGTTTGGTAAAGAGGTTCTCCTGAGAAACTAGTTCCCTTTTAGTTACAGAATTTTTGATAGAAACTTACTTGCCTGTGTCAGGAACAGTTTCAGAACTCATGTTACTTCCTTAGGGGATAAATTTTCCACAGAAACATTTTACATAATTAGAAAGCTTCTCTCCAGCGAGGTATTAAGTCTTTCTTGCTCCCATCTCCTCCTCCTGGATTTAATGCATTCCAGATCAATTCCCATATAGTTCCAATTATTTCTACTCCACTTACTTAGGAAATTTAGTAAACACAACTCTCTCAGCCAACACTCTGGATGATAGCTCTGTATTTTACCCTCAGCTGAAAGGGATATTTCATGGTTAATATATTAGACATGTGCTGATCTGCTAAAAAGACCCTTATCATTCCCTAATGTTATTTTTCAGACATTTCCAGAAAACAAAACTAACATTTAGTCTAAATTTCAGTGTTTTGTATAGCTTCTCTTTAAAAATATTCTGTTCCTATTTTCCAAATAAAAAAATATTGCTGTCTTTAATAACAAAATGACTTAAAGCAATTTTTATAAATCAAAATAAGAACACAATACAAGATTGAAAGACTAAAAAAATCAGTTTAGAAAGATCATTTGGTTCACCTTAGAAATGTGAGCTTACAGTTCTGAGAGGATTTATGACACTGTTTTAAAATTCTTAGTTAACTTACTTGTTTCTTACTCTGTGCTGTGTGTTCCTGCAGTATCTAGTTAATCATAGTATTCCCATATGGCTGCTTAATAGTGGAATGAAAGATGAATGAATAATACTGAAATGTATCCTATTTTTAGAACACACTTTTATTGTAATAGAAAATATGAGGGGAAGAAACAAAGGATGTCCTCAAATAATGTAAGAAATAATTTTGAAGTTAAATTTTGAACAAGCTTCCTGCCTGTCTTCTGTCAAATTTGAACTGTATACTTATCCTGATTCCGAGGAATGTTAGGATCTACAGAACTTGGATAACACCAAAGGCAGACTTGAGAAGTGGTGTGCAAAACCAGTGACTCTGGAAAAAGCTTGTTTCACAGAAATGTGAAAATCCCTGTGCAGAGTCTATATTGGTACCACCTGAATCTGACCAAACATTGCCCTTGGAAAGCTAAGAAGTTCCAGGTCAACTGGGCTGGACATTGTAAGACCAAGAGAAGAAAAGAAGAGGGGAATGAGTGAAACTTTCTCCAAACGCCTCGGCAGAGTTTGTCATCCTGCCCGTGTTACCCTTTCAAGCTAAAAGGGTCTTTCTCTTTGTCTTTCACCACTTGTGAGACTTCCACTCTTAAGATGAGTCGATTAGTCCAGCAAACAGATGTGACCCCCAGTGAACCATCCAGGAAAGATGACAATACATCCCAGAGGATCCAATAGCAACAAGAGAGAAAAATATTGGAACAAACACAACAGTCATCAAAGTATGGCTGTTAGAGGAAAGTGTATATATAAGTTAGGGTTCTCCAGAGAAACAGAACCCATAGCTGGAGACGCAGGGGAGAGCTGATACTGTGGTTCTGGTCTAGAGGCCATTGGGATGGCAGAATTCCCTCTTGCTTGGGGGACATCAGTCTTTTTTTGTAGCCAAGGCTTCAAGTTATTGGATGAGACCACACATGTTATAAAGAACAATCTGCCTTACTAAAAGTCCACCAATTAAAATGTTAATCTCATCCAAAATACCCTCACAGAAACATTCAGAATAATGTTTGACTACATATCTGGGCACCATGGTTCAGCCGAGTTGACATATAAAACAAATGAAAGCAGAAACAATGCATTCAGCAGGTGAAAAAAGAAAACCGAGATTCAGGAGGATCATAAAAAAGATATGATAGAGATAAAAACAAACATGACTTATCAGTTAAAATTCAACAGAAGAAATATAGACAGGGATGGCCATTGTTTATACCTGTGTTAGTAGCCTCTAGAATAATCACGTGAAATTAATATTTCATTGTACAGAGTGAAAATATAAAATGATGAAAATAATAAGATTCTTAGAAGATGTAAAGGATTGTAAGTAGTTGAGGTTCCAGGAAGATAAAAATACATATGTGGAAGATAAACAAGAATTATACAAAGAACAGAGGAAAATGCCCATGAGTTGAGGAAATATCTACATCTGTAAATTTAAAGGTTCCACCTAAATCTAAACTGAATTGATAAGAAAAATACACACTTAGGCTCATCCTGGTTAAAAAATATGCCAATTTTCCAGATAAATTTCCTGTTTCCTGTGAAAGATATAACATCAGACTCTGCATGAGGAATCAGTCTACTGAAGAATGAGCATCAGGAAATTAAAGTGGCTGAAGAGTCACCTACATAAGGACTTGTGGATAGCATTAAATAGAGACTTGCTTACAGAACTAAGATTAAATGGAAGAAAAAGTGGGAGATTATAGTATGTAAAACTCTCTGATCTGAAAGTATAGAGTACAAATATAAAACTGGGGAGAGAATGAAGACAGAGTATAAAAAATAACCTACTTCAGTTATTAGTATTTGTATCATTATTCTGAGACATTTGTATGTGCAGTGATGAGCTATTCCAGTTCTATCATCTGTGACACTGACAGCTAGAAATCTCTGTGTAAATGAAAGGAGACACAGCCGTAGAAGGAATAAAATAGAAACTGTGTTGTCCTGGGAATTAGATGTATAAGCATAAACAGATAAGATGTGGAATAGGTATTAAGTAAAGAATTTTTTATGTGTATAAATAATTTAAAATATGTGATGATCAGACTCTAGAATACTCCTGATGATCCCCACCTCCTGGAGTTCACATCCTGGTATAATTTCCACTACTTGATTTTGGGTTGAACCTATGTTATGCTCTTGACCATCAGAGTATGACAAATGAGATTGGATGTCACATCCAGAATTCAAATTGCACTGTGTAAGACTCCTTCTTGCCAGTAGATTTGCTCTAAGAACTGTCCTTGGTGTCTTGAAGTAAGCAGCCAAGATAGGGAAGCTCAAGGGCAGGGGACTCTGAACATATCTTGTACCTGAGGGCAGTCTTCATCCAAGAGTCAGCAAGAGGTCAACGATCTCAGTCCTACAACTCAAGGAACTGAATGGTGCTGACAACCTGGTGCCCTTGGAAGCAGATGCTCTCCCATTTGAGCCTCCAGATGAGAATGCAGCCCAGGTGACCCTGAACTGCACCTTGTAAGACCCTATATAGAAGACCCAGCTAAGCTTTGCCCTGAAGCTCAGTCCAAGAGCCTAGAACTAATGAAAGTCCAAAGACACAGGCATATCTCATGCCCAGAGATTTTAGATTTGAGTCTTTAAATACAATTTTCCGTTTAAAGAAACCAGAGCTTCTTGAAGAAACAGATTAGCTTAAATCTTGAGAAAGAAATGTGCAAGAACATGAAACAAGGAAATTATCAAAGATTATTGGGTTTATGTCAAAAGGAGAAAGGAGCCAGCTTGAAAAAGCACTTACTGCCAAAAATATGGGACTATCATAAATGTAATAATGATAATATGTGTAAAGGATTTTGTCTCATTAAATATATTTAAATAAATTATATAGTAAAATGAATTCATTACCTTCTGAAGATGCTAGAGAAACAATTCATTTGCATTAAAACTGGGCATTTATCTTGACTTTCCTATATGAACTGTATCAATGGGCAACCAGAAAGATGAAGGAAAGAGTCTCATTAGAAAATTACCTAAAAAAAGTTTAATACATTTATAAATAATAACTATTTTGCAATCCCCAATAAATTGAGGATATAGAAGTTAAGGAGCAGCACTACTAAGATCAAAAAATCATGAAAACCAGACATCCTGCAACTATAAACTGGAAATCATTATAGTATATTTACTTCATAAGGCCGTGGTGTGCTATAGCTAAAGCAAAGAAGAGTTCCCGGCACAAAGAAATCACTAATGTAAATGTTAACTGTCATTACACAGATAGACTCAGAGAGGCACACACATGCAAAGAAATATATTTACCTTTATATAAATATAAAATGTATTATTTAAAACACACAAACAGACATCCTTAATTTCTCCTCCACTCTCCAAGCAAAGCTTACAACATTATTTAATTTGTGATAGTTGGATGTCTACCAAGGATTTAGTGTGGTAAATAGGTTTAAATGTGTGTGTCTATTTGGTGGGGGGTTGTGTGTGTTCACGCATGAACTTTAGAAAAAGGAATATCTTACTTTAACCTTCAGAAATAGCTGCTGTAATCAAACTTTTACAATCCATATGGAATCCCTCAAAGGACTCTCCTTTAATGGGGCATTGGGGTTTCAAACGCAAGGTAATGTACTGTTTATGTTGGCTTGTGCCAGGGAATATTAGAAGCAAGCCTTTACTTTCAGGGACTTTTTCCAACTGTGTCAAAATAGTAATTATAAATTCCAACTCATTTTATGCAGGCTTTTGTTTAAAGTTAAGACAAGGCAAAGGAAAATAATGGATCTCATCGGGACATGTTTACATGTGCTGTTAAACCTAAAGGTCCTTGCATATCTGGCTCTGCCTGCCCGCCCCGCATCCTCTTCCTCCCCTCTTCCCCTTACTCATCATGGCCCACTCACCCCAGTGTTCTCTGATGTTCTTGTTATGGCCTTTGCCAGTCCCTTGAGTTTTTTACTTGCTGTTTCTGATAGCTGAAATGCTCAGGCCTCAACATTTTGCTATCACTGTAGTATTAAATTGCAGAAATGGAGAACACATTAGATAAACCAATAGCTACCAGAGATAAAAAGACATAAAAATAAATATAAGTAAACAGTAATTCTGGACTTTTTCCATTTTTTTAATTGAGGGAAAGTTTATAAATAGTGCAATGCACACACCTTAAGTGTACAATTTAATTAATTTTGACAAATACACATTAGCATTGCCCAAACAAGGTAGAGAATATGTCCATCCCCTTAGAAGTTTTCCTTGTGCTCCTCTTCAGTACTTTTCTACTCACTGTTCAGATTTTTATTACTATAAATTAATCTTCTTTGTTCTACAACTTTATGTAAATATTTAACTTTTTTATTTGACATTTTTTTAGATTCCTCCATGTTATTGCATATGCCAATAACTCATTTAAAATAAAATTACTGAGTAGGCATTCCATTGTATGTTTGACTTTTTAAAAATCATTTTCCTGTTGATGAAAATTTGTGTTTTTTTCCAGTTTGGGGTTGTTAAAATAGCGTTGTTATGAAAACTTTTACATGAGTCTTTAGGTAAGCATTTTTCATTCCTCTTGGGCAGATAGTACTTAAAGTTAAAATTGTTGGGTCATAACCTCAGTGTATATTTAGCTTGATACGAATTTTGCAAATTGCTATATCATTTTGCACTCCCATTGGTAATGTGTACAGGTTGTAGTCGCTCCACATTCTTGCCAACATTTTGTTTAGTCATTAATTTTAATTTTGACATTCTTTTGGATTGGAAAATGGCATCTCATGATAGTTTTATTTTCTCTTTCCCGATGACCAGTGATATTGAGCACCTTTTGATATGCTCACTGGTTATTCCTATATCATCTTTGTGAAGTTTCTATTTGTTGCCATTTTTTATTAAATTTTTATTTTTGTTATTGAGCAGTGAGGGTTGTTTATGTGTTCCAAATGTAAGTTCTTTAAAAGATATGTGTAATGTAAACATTTTTTCCCCAACCTCTGCAGCAAGCTTTGCTTTTAAAAATTCTCTGATAAGCTAAAAATGGAGAATAACCTCTCATTTAATTTAGTAATGACCTTTCATTAAATTCATTGAAATGAATATTTTAATTAATTTAAAATAGCATCAAATTAAAATTTATTCTACATTTCAGGGAATGTTTATCTGAAGTTAAATGAAGATTTCCAAAATTTTAGTATGCTTGTGTTAATCTATGGTTCTTACAGTATTTTGAAACATATCAATTATGTTAGTATAGTTAAAAAAATGAACTATTACCTAAAGTAGTGCATACTGCTGCTTATTATTATTACATTGCCATTCTTATTATGTCTTTAAATGACTAGAGCAATATTTCTCAATATTGCATGCACGTAAAAATGGGGACAAATTGCCTTGCTAAACTATAACTATTTCTCTAGTTAGAGAAATAGTTTATATAACTATTTCTCTAGTTAGAGAAATGGGTTCTATAACGATTTCTCTCCATCACATTAGCAGTCATTATGTTATTAAAAGATTCTTTGCTACTGAATATTTTATAATTTTCAGATGAGAGAAAATGTCTCTTAATTCTAACCTAATCCAAAAAAGTTATACAAATTTTAGTCTATTAAGAATCGAGTTAGTCATTATTTTAATTTTAGTTATTAATATTATATTAATAACTTATAAGGAAAAACAATATGAAAACGAATATATATAACTGAATTGCCATGCTGTACACCTAAAACAAACATTATATTGTAAATCAATTATACTTTAATTAAAAAATTTTAAATATTATGCTAATATATCGAGTCTATACTAAATTAAATTTGACATTTAATTCTTAATTTTCAGACCTTTAGCTCTATAACAAATTTCTGAAGGGCTTTGTAAAATCTTATTTTTTGGAGGAAACTTTAGTTGTTCTTAGCATAGCATAATCCATTTCAGCAGATTAAAATAATTGCTAACTAAGCATCAAGATATTGTATTTTGTTTTTCATGTATGTGTTTTGCTGGTAGATGTTAAGGTTGCTCAACAGCATTTCCTGTTCCTCTCCTTTCAAGCACAAGGTTGTGGAAATTCACCACCATTTCAAGATTAGGCGTGGCCAAGTGACTTTACTCGTCAAGGAAAAGTGGGCAGAACTGACATGTCACTGAACTGCTAGTTCTGGACTCTCCGGCACATTCTTACCTTTGCATGTGGGAACAGGTTTTGGTCCTGAGGTACCATAACATCAAAGCAGTCTGCAAGGCTGAGCTAACAAATGCATGGAGAGTAGCCAACTTGCACAGACTGTGGTGGTGAGAAATACATTTTCTCTTAGTTAACTGAGATTATATAGGTGTTGTTACTGTAGCTTAACCTGGCCTATCCTTACAGTCTGAAAACACAATTAGGAATCTCATTATTTTTATTTACAATCCTTAAGGATGAAATAATTATGTGTTTGAAAAGTCATGCTGTAATTACCTGTGACAAAATAACAGTTTTTGAAAAGCATGAGGGTATTACCAGAAGTGTTCTAGCAATAGATTGAGATGTCCACAATGTCCATAAATGCATCTTCTATTTTTTAACTGAAAAAAAATTATTTTATGGGTTTTATTTCCTGCCTTCAAATAGAAAATTGGAAAAAATACACAAATGTAAAAAAAAAGCCATACTAATCCTATTGATGTCTACATATTTTGGTATGTTTTCTAATAGAATTTGCTTTTTATTTTCATTTTTCACATATAAGTTAAAATAGTTATTAACTACTACATAATGATAACTGACTACTCTGGAAATAGCTACATATTTCTAAAGTTCATTTCATTGTTCCCCAATTTATTAAACAATAACTATTATTTTATCTTGTCATTTGATATTGTAAGGAACATCATTATGAACAACAATTATTGTGCTGTGATATTCAGGACCCCAACAGAGTTGGAGGGAGGTGTATGTCACAACAAATGACCTTAAGTTGCTGCTCTATTATTGAAGGTACTTTGCTTTGGGCCCATGATCACAGTTCCTTCTTTTACTGTCAGGATCATAGAGCTAGCATTATGTATCCTTGGGCAAGTTATTTCTCATCTAGGTTTCAGTTTTGCATTTTCAAATATTCCTACTTCATAAACTCCAGGAGAATATTAGCTGATAGTAATACAAGTAGAGAGCTTAGTACACAGTAGGTGCACAATAATTAGTAGTTCTTATTACAATTCTTGCTATGGGCATTATCTACATTTAAATTATAACTTCAGTTGTACTCTGAGCTTTCAAACAGATGTGCAAACCCAGTAGAATTTTGTGAAAAAAACCTGAAGAAAAATACAAGCAAATCTTCCAGGGAATGGACACTGTGAAATTTATTTTGTGGCTCAGTGGTCATGGTTCTAATGAACGCTGCGCTTTGAATAGGCAAGATTGATGACTGTATCCTTTTAATAAATGTGGGAGCTTTCATGGAATACAAAATTTAGCAAAATTTAGAATCCTGGCTAAGTCATCCTTCAAATAATCCATGTCTGAATTCCACTTTTTCTCTTTTCCGCTGTATTATGTATTGTTTTATGCCAAAACAATATATGCAATTATTAAAAACAGTAATTAAACAAAACAATAGCATTCATATTATATTAATAATAGTATTTGATGGCTGGATGAGTGGAATGACAGATTCAAATCTAGGGAGTCCCCAAAGCCATCATCATTTATCTCAAAGGAACTTCATCTGAAGGATGGAGCTATAAAGAATCTGTAAGCTGGACCAGAAACTCAGACTGAGGAGTCAGAGACAAACTAGAAGACTCCCATATTATAGACAAAAATTCTCCCTTTTAACACAATCCCAAGATTTTGAACTTGTGTGGTGCAGGAAGGAAAAGCAAACTTCAAAAACTCTGAAGGAAAGAACTTTCAGGATAGAAAAGACAGAGCCCTGCTATGCTCTTTGCTAAAAACCAGAACGTCCCATGCCTGGGAATAAGGCAGAGCTGAAAAGCAAGTTCATCTCTCATATACTTTGGGTGCTTAGAAGACAAAAACTCCATTATGTGAAGTGGTTTGCCATAAACATTCTATGGTTCTTTCCTGTAGGACACTTGAAACTAGAGGTAGACCAAGTTTAAGCAAAGCTTTACCCTAATTGCAGTCAAGATGTATTACTAATTGTTCACAGATTCAGCTCCTCATCCTATCTGCCTAACAGAAAAATAAATACACACTATCTGGGGAATAATAATGACAATATCAATTACTAGATATTATGAGACAAAGGAAGAACTTTTGAGACAAAGAAAACAGCAAGAAAATAAAACCTATAGTCAAGAGAAAAAGAGTAAAATAGAAGTAGATAAACAGTCTAACTGCTGAAATTAATAGATGATATCTTTACTTCAAATACATATTTTTTAATAAGAAGAGGACAAGGAAGTCATGGATCTTAAAAAGTGCGGAATGTTAACAGATAATTGCAATCTCTTAAACCAAAAGCAGATATTCTATAATTAATACAATATCAGAAAGTAAATGATCATGAAATAGATTTAATTAATGCAACAGAAGATAGGATTAGTACATTTGAAGACAGGTAAATGGAAATTATCAAAATTGAAACCCATAGGTAACATTTAAAAAACATGATCAGAGTACAGAAGTATATAAAAATGTCAGATTATTGATCATACATATAATTAAAGGACCAGAAAAAGAGGAGAGAAAAATTGGAATGGAATTATTCTTAGAAGTGTCAAGGGAGATATATTTCCCACTGCTTATTGTTAGTATACTAAAATACATTGATTTTTATATAATGAACTTGTAACATCTGATTCTGCTAGATACACATTTTTATTTCTGGTAGCTGTTTTGTGCATTTGTTAGGATATTCTACACATACGTATGTACCACCAGTGAATAAAGAAAACTGATTTCTTTCTTTGTATTTGGTAAAGTTTGAGGTATTTTTCTTCCCATATTGCACTGAGAACTCAAGTACAATATGAATAGAAGTAGTGAAGAGAGACATCATGTCTTGTCTTAATATAGAAGAAAACATTCTTTCACTCATAAGTATAATGTTGTTATAGGATTTTGGTAGATAGCTTTTATCAGATTAAGGGTGTTTCTTTATATTATTACCTTTTTGAGAATTTTTATGATGAATTCATTTAAAATTTTGTCAGATGTGTTTTTTTTAACTCTATTCACTCATTATATTTTTCTCCTATATGCTCTTAATTTGGTGAATTGCCTTTATTGAGTTTTTTAAAAATATATTGAACAAACCTTGCATTCCTATGATAAACTTCCTTAATTATAACATATTGTCCATTTCATATATCACCGGTTTTTATTTTCTAACATTTTGTTAAGGAGTTTTGCTTTTATATAATTAGTGATGTTGGTTTAAAATTTTTTTGCAATACCTTTATCTGGTTTTGGAAGCAAGGTTATACTTGTCTTATAAAATGTGTTGAGAAGTGTCCCTTCTGCTTCCATTTTCTGAAAAAATGATTGTATAGACTGACATTTTTTTCTCCCTAAATGTTTGATATAATTCACCAGCACTGACATCTTAGGCTGAAATTTATTTTGTGGGAAAAAAATTACTTACACAATTTTAATAGAAATAGGGTGATGTATTAATAGATATCAGACTTTAATAGTCTATTGGATAACTTATGTTTTTATATCAATAGTGATATAAAAGAGACAGTAGTTGCATGGAGGACAGGAGTGGATGGAGATTAACTGGCAAAGTAAACTTTTTAGGAAAATGGAAATGTTTTGTACCTTGATTATGGTGGCAGTTACAAAGGTACACATATTTTTCAAAATTCAGTGAACTATACAATCACTATATATATATAGGTTTTATATAAAGTTGATTAAAAATAAAAATGAGAAATATAATTTAAGTTTGCTCTTGAATATCATTCTGCTTCCTCATCCTAGAAATTAGGAAGCTCAGACCCCTCCTTTTATTACAAACTGTTTCTGTTCCTCTTAGTCCAAGCTACTTGTGGAGTTTTCTTTCATACCAGCTTCTTAAATCCTTTCTGGGTTTCCTATGAATATCATAGGGACTTATACCATTCTCCAAAAGGACCATCCATAAATCTTTTTGAGTCATGTCCTTTTATATGTTGGTCCTTGTGTGAGACAGTTGTAGCACAGAGCGCCGATGATTCTTAGAAGCACTTTGTCAATTTTAGCTGATTCTACTATCCACTTCCTTAAATCTCTCTGAATCCTTGAAAGTGGATCTTATAGCCACATCTTGATGTCATCTATCCTCTGATGTCTTTTATTGCTTAAAGACTCTCTTAAGGATGAAGCCCCATTAAAAAAAATAATTCTTCAACCATATATCCCGTCTTTTATATTGCCACTAAATTCTGCTTACAAACTGAACACAAGTGAAGAAAGGAATTTTTTAAACAAACACAGTTAGGAATTTTAAAGAGGTCATGGGAATTGAAGTGTGAATCCCCAAGGAAAAAATAAGCAGAAACTTGTCTGTACATCTGCCCTGCTTTTACCATCCCATTGTTGCCTTTGCTGTAACTCTTTAAACAAGAGGGATAGCTCTTAAACTCTTAAACAGAGGGTACAGTTCTTCTCCGTGAGAAATCTGCTTTCATAAAGGAGAATGACTTAGAACAGTTCAGATGAAGAAGATTAAGAGAACAAAAACACTTTGAAATAAATACATTCTAGACTGCTTTCTAGAGGTTCCATGAACCTCTTTGGGACATTTTGGTTTCTTAATTCTATCTCCTTTTTTGACATTCTCACTCTACATCTCTCCTCTCTCCTGTAACCTCTCATCCATCAAAATGTTTCAATGCAGGAACAAGGGATTATTTCACCAAAGCCAGGGACTCCTGACGAAACGGAAAATAACATAACACTGGAGCTTCTTTGTGAAAGAGAACTAACAATATTTTATATTTTCTGCCTACATGGTTTAGAATTTATATCATACCAGAATAACTTTACATTATCTCTATTCTTCAGTTAGTAAATTCTAAAGAATATGACACAAATATCAATTAAGCAACATTAAACCAAGTCACATAATTAGAATAGAGGAGAACTAAAGACTAGGTATTTATCTGGTTCTGGTATGAGTAAAGTATGTGGTGAAGGGAAATGCCATGATGATGTAAGTAATTAAGAATAGGAGGGACAAGTAGATAAAGAAACATTTTAATTTTATTTTTTCTTTGTACCTCTCTTTCTCTCTTCCTTTCCTTCCTTCCAGGGAGAGGTCACAGAGATGAGATGGATGAACATAAATCAATGGCGCTGGCTCCTTGGTGGTCTGAGTCAATCCATCAGACAGACTGGTGGCAGTCACTCAGCCTCCACAGTCACCACCGCCCATGCTGGCACTTGTCACATTTAGAATTCATTTGCATAGCTGGGTAGCACTCCCTGTGGAGTTACATTGAGCGATTTTGCAGCTGCGACAGCTTGAAATAGAAAAGCTAATGCAACCAACTATTGGCTTCCTCAGTTCCTTCTCTTCCTAAACCCTAACTGGGAATTCTTGACATAGAAAGGGTGAGGATCATTTAAAATAGAAAGCGAAAAAAATGTGTACATTTCTCAGGTATTTTGTGTAAAATATTATCAGGTATCCTCCATTTCTAATTTATCATTCCTTGGCTCTAGTTTCTGCATTCACCTCTGACTATACTTACCTACTTTACTTTATTGATTGAAAAGAAGAATAGTACTGTTGGATTCATTAATATGTATCTTCCCTTTGCCTTGTGGAAAGAGAAAGACTTAAGTAACTTACCTGAAGTTTGAAAATACAGAAAAAACTTTTTTTTCACTTTTATTTTTATATGTTTTCTTCTATTTGTATCTTTCTCTCTCTCTCTCTCTCTCTTTCTATCCCTCTCTCTAGCCCTATGTCTCTACACATACACAAACATGTACATACACATGCATATGGCACAATGCTTTGTAAAACAGAGGGCTTTGATTGATTCTTCTGAAGTAATTGAATTATAACGTCTTTTAAGAATATTACATGGAGAAAGTAAAATAACTTTTCACACAGACCTCTGTACATTTGTCTATTAAATTTAACATTACATTACAGTTTAAGCGATTATTCTATTGAAATATTAAAAAATATTACACAATGAATTATCTCTCAGTGAAATTTCTCTTCACATAGACAAATAATGGATTACATGTTAAACATATTCCTTTTAAAATAAGTAGGCTATGGCCATATATTCTTACTACTTTAGAATATATTCTCGCGATAAAGGAACTCGGGGGCAGTGGAAAATCAACTTTTCTCGTTAAAAAGGAATCAGAACAAAAAGTGTATTGATTGGAAAAAGCTGGGCTGGTAACAGATTAAAAATTTTGTTGAGTTTATTCCCTTCCCATTTGTAACCAGAAGGATCTTCATTAAAATTTATTGATTCAACTAAATGAGTTTTATATGAGATGCACTGACTTTTCCAAAAGCTAATATGATGCCTTAAAGTAACAATGCAAAATCCTGTAACTAACTCTATATTACTTCATGCCAAATGTCAGTTAAAACATCAGTATCTGAGAGGTTTCCGTGAGAGTTCATTAAACTTTCTAGACTATTCTGGAGGATACACTGCTTATTGATAAATTTGTACCTTCATTGAGGCTGTTGGGTGTGTGTGGTGAGTACAGCAGCAGAAGTGGTGGTTGAATAAAGCTGCTGTAAGAAAAGAAAAAATCAGAGGGTTTCATAATGTTACACATGCATGTAGATAGAGAACCTGACTGGATAAAAAAGACTATTCAGGACTCATGTAAGGAGAATAGTTTACTCTGTTGATGATTCCTGCTAACTTTCAAAATCCCACCATGACTCCTGTTTTATCAGGATCTAGACAGCTTTCAGATTACAGGCACACAGAGGTTCTTCCCCTATTACATCTCCAGGCCAGCTTCTCTGAAAGATGCCATCTGCTGATGCTGGCCAAGGGGAAAGCAGAACATCTGAGGACTGGCACAACAGAAATCTCTGTGACACATATTATTGGAGATTATGTGATAAGTCTTTGGTGTGTTTCCAAAATTGGGTTTGTATATTATCAGGTTTCGCTAAAACTAAAGCAAGAATTAGTTTCTAGGTCAACTAACGGAAAAAAAATGCGTATGTAAATGTATCAAGATGGTCCTACCAGAAACTCCCACGTAGTTATGTATTCCACTTATGTTTTCCCAAGTGGAGATTTTCTTCTTCAATTCAGTGCCTTATCCGTTGACGATCATGTATGCCACTTATTGACCTCTTATTTTTTCATTGACACATATTATGTGATGTATTCATTATGTCAATCCTGAGAATTAAGCACTAATATTAGTCTTATTCTATAAATGAGTAATCTGGGAGAAATTAAAGCAACAATGAGAGGAGGAAGAGAGAAAGATACCTAACTCATTATTCCATGTATTAGGCAACGTGGAATATTTTTTCTTTAATTTTGATTTTCTTTAATTCTCATAATCCAGTGATGTATTACCTCCATTTTCCACCTGAGGATAACAAGACTTGCCAAACATTATGCAAGTAATTGGTGGAAACAGTACTGTCCTTGGAGACAAAGAGGAACGAGTGCCTCAGAAGGCTCCACTGTGGTCCTTCTCTGACCACATCTCTGTGCACAGGCAGGGAGTCCTGAGCAGCAAAGGGACATGCCCACGAGAGCTATTACGCCCCTCTGTAGAACACGCTCAAGGACCCTGGACTCCTGAATCCCTACCCAAATGGCCCCAGCTTAGTTCCATCACCAGTATGGATGTTTTCCCCTCCCAAGGGTAAGCCATACCACTCAGGATTTTTACCCCAGGTTCAAAAGGACTCAGCTTGGTTGTGCAGGTGGTGTGTCTGTGTCCATGTAGATCAGACTCCTCATGATGCTGCATAGAGTTGGAGGCAAGAAGAGGGAGTGTTAGGTCAGAAACTGGGGAGAACTCTGAGTCTCAATGTAGTTCTAGCCTTCCAGATTTTTATAAAAATATATTTGTCAAGGTAGGAGGAGAGAATGTATTCTATTTAACACCCTGATAGCTTTATTTGCAATACTTAGATATGTTACACATGGACTTTGGGGGCCTCAGAAATGGTAGGGGTGGAACTTTGTGTAAGAACCAGGTTTCAAACCCAAATCTCTTAAATTCCAGTTTCTAAGCCCTTCACCAGTAAACCAGATCTTCTCTCTCTTTTCCCTTTGTGGGAGAAGTAATGTAAAATCCTTATTGATTCAAGCAACATTTTTTTTTAATTTTTTACCTACTTTAAAGACAGGAATTCTTTCGAACTTGCTATAGACTGAATATCTGTTTCCCTTCAAAACTCATATTTTGAAATTCTAACCCCCAATGTGGTGGGTTTTGGAGGTGTGGTCTTTGAGAGGTGTTTAAGTCATGCTGGCAGAGCCCTCATGAGTGAGATTAGCGCCCTTATAAAAGAGACCCCAAGGAGATCCCTCACCCTTCTGCTTTGTGAAGACACAGCAAGAAGACAGTTGTCTCGACCAGGAAGCTGGCTCTCACCAGACACTGAATCTGCCAGCATATTCATCTCAGACTTCCTCTGACCCTAGAACTCTGAGAAACAAATTTCTATTTTTTATAAGCCACTCAGTCTATGGTAGTTTATTATAATGTCCTGGATGGACCAAGACAGCTTCCTTCTCTGATTTCTGGTCATAGAAGAAAAGCTTTCAGAGTTTCATCATTAAGTATAATGTTAATTAATTTTTGCTTTGCTTTGTTTTGTTTTGTTTGGGTAGATCCTTTCATTGGGTTGAGGCAGTTGGCTTCTACTCCTAGCTTTTTCAGCAATTTTTTTCATAAAAGTGTTGGATTTTGTCAAATGCTTTTTCTGTGTCTGTTATGATTGTGTGTTTATGTTTCTTTTTTATTAATATGGTATATTATATTGATTAAGTTTTGCATATTAAGCCATCCTTAGAATCCTGTGGTAAATTCCATTTGGTCATGATGTATAATCCTTTTCATATGCTAGATTCACTTCTCTAGAAATTTGTTGAGGTATTTTGCATCAATATTCTTGTAATATTTTGCTGTCAGATAAAACTGGTCTCATAAAATGAGTTAGAAAGTGTTTTCTTCCCCTTGGATTAGTGTCAATTCTTTAAATAATCATTCACCAGCAAACTCATGTGGATTTGGATTTTTCTTTGTGGGAAAATTGTTTTGAATACTCAATCTGTATACTTGTTATGGATCTATTCAGTTTTTCTATGTCTTCTGAGTCAGTTTTGGTATCTTTTTAGGAATTTACGCACTTCATCTGTGTTATATAATTTGTTGATATACATTTGCTCAGAGTAGCTCCTTATGATCTTTATATCTGTAAAGCCAGTTGTAATTTTCCATTTTTCATTCCTCATTTTAATAATTTGAATCTTCCATATTTTTCTCTTGGTCACTCTTGCTAAAGACATCAATTTTTTTGGTATTTTAAAATTTTAGTTTTCTTAATTTTCTCTATTGTTTTTACTATTTTGTAGATATGGTTTATATCTACAATGAGTTGGCCTTAAGTAAAGGAGATTATCCTCAATAAGGTGGGTAGGCCTCACCCAATCAGTTGGAGGCCCTAAGAGCAACAGCTGAGGTTTCCCTGAGGAGAAATTCTGCCTCAAGACTGAAGCACCAACTTCTGCCTAAATTTCCAGCCCGTGGGCTGCGCTGCAGGTTATAGACTTGCCAGCCCTCATAATCATGTGAGCCAAGTTTGTTTTTTAATTATGTATAGATAGATAGATAGATAGATCGATAAAATGTGTAGTGTATAATACATATGTATGTATATATATAAAATGCATAATTTGTGTGCATATATATATGTATGTGTGTGTGTATATATATATATATATATATATACAGTTATTCTGGCTGTGTCTCACTGAATTTCCTAAATATGTAAATTGGTATATTTAAACAAATCTGGAAAGGTGGGAATCACAACTTCCTATTTGTCCTCCTCCCTTCTTCTCTCTATTATTCTAACTGGAGTTCTGATATGGTGCTAGTAGGTCTCACACTATCCTATGTATCTTTTTAACTCTTTAAAAGGTAGGGAATTCCCTGGACATCCAGTGGTTTGGGCTCAGAGCTTTCATTGCCATGGACCCGGGTTTGATCCCTGGTGGGGGAACTAAGATCTTGCAAGCCTCATGGCATGGCCAAAAGAAAAAAAAATGTAGCCCCTCTCTTCTACAGAGCATTTCCTGTATAATTTCTTCAAACTATCTATATAATTTTTTCAGATCTATCTCTAATTCTGTCTTAAGTTATGTTTATTTTGGTGAATAGCCACTTAATTTCTATTATAATTTCCATTCTAGAGTTTCTGTTTATTTCATATTTAAATTTATTGTTGTGTATTATATTCCTTTTTCCTTCATTATATTTTTAGTCAATTTTGTTTCTTTAAGTACATCAAATAGGTTTACTTTATATATTAAATATGATAGTTCTAATATTGATAGTCGTTGTATGTCTATATCTGTGATTTTTCCTGATAAATCAAAATAATTGTGGCTTCTTTCATTTTGTATTTAAAAGATTTGGTTTGAGAGCATTTTATTCTTATCAGTAAGAAACTTTGAGCCCTGGATGTAAAATGTGTTTCTTCTGAATGTGTGTGTGTTTCTCTCTCCTTGTACTGTATGTGCACAGAATCTCTTTCACCTTTTTTTTTTCTTCTTCAGGGAGCTAGGAGGCACTACTACGTCCAAAATTGACATAAACTAAATGTGTAGTTCTCATGTGAATTCTAGATTATCCTGTTTTATCTTCTGAATGAGCTACCTATCAGAGGCCCTTACGTAGACAAGGTTTCCTTCAATGCAATTTCTCTCCCTACTCAGGGACTTGGAGCTGCCTCCTGCAATGGCGCCTTAAATTTGTGTTTTAAGCCAACAGAAACTGCCATATACTCTTTGAGAAATGTTGACTCTAGAGAGTTTTGCTCTGTAGATTCATGACATTTTTTTTTTTTCTGACCAAAATATTATATGCAAGAATCTTTAAATCTTTGCTTCAAATTTTAACTCATTAGAAATGAATTTAATCTACTATTCATTGACAGCTAATATGTTCTTGGTATTTATGGAATAGAATGCAGTTTTATCTCATATAAGAATATATTTAATTTATTTAACAAGATTTTTTTTTTTTTTTTGCGGTACGCGGGCCTCTCACTGTCTTGGCCTCTCCCGTTGCGGAGCACA
>NC_041223.1:4100177-4144037 GCF_002837175.3 Physeter macrocephalus | reverse complement strand
GCTCCGCGGCGTGTGGGATCCTCCCAGACCGGGGCGCGAACCCGGTTCCCCCGCATCGGCAGGCGGACGCGCAACCACTGCGCCACCAGGGAAGCCCCCAACAAGATATTTTTTATGTTATATATATATGTACCCACACACGACTATTGCAAGAGGAAGTTATATTAACATTACTAGTTAACATATATTTCATAATGACTTAGAATGTTTTAAACATTGAAATGTGGAATGTGTATTTTAAATTATGTTACTCTCCCCCTGGGCTTAGTGACATAGGGTGTAACTAATAATCTGTATAATATGAATATTTATATACACACATAATCATACATATTTAAATGTGGTGCTTCCTCTGATTATTCTAACTCTGAGTGAATTAGAATACCTTACCATAATAAGGAACTTGACTCTTTATGGAGACTATAGTGAGAATTCATTATATTACTTGCGAAACACTCATGAGAAAACCTTTTTGTCAAGAATTTCACATCCATTCTAGTTACACATTCACCATGTTCACCCCAGAAACATTATTTCTTTGGAACAACATTCGAGAAGATGCCCCTGGGAAATACAAAAGGCAAGTGATAAATTTTAAAGAATTGCTTTAAAAAGTTGTGCAAGTGAGGGCTTTGTTTGCTCGCCGAGTTTCTGGAGGCTCCATGCATTTTCTGTAGGAGGCCCAGGTAGGATTTGGTTCCGTTCTGAGTGAAATCTGGGGATAATTTGAGTATAGAACAAAGGAGAGAATACAAGAACCACAATCCAAATGCAGAATTGGTTTTAAGATTTCCTCCTGGGATTTTAGAATCTGTCTGAGTTGAAGCGCGTGTCTAAGCCACTCACCCGTCACGGCAGCGTGGCAGTCACCAAACACTTGTCTCAGCCATCACTCACGATGCTACGTCACACGTCCATCCCACGAGCAGGGGAAAAACAGGACTCTAAACATTTGGAATATGGAGAAAGGGGGGAAAAACCACTTTGGTTTTTCAGGAAGGTGAGGGCTAGTCTACTGATGAAAAGATCTTGAAAGGTGGTATATCTGATATACGACTAAACTCACGATAGTATATTTTCAAATGTAATTGTCCTTTCTTTGAAATACCATAAATTCTACATGTTAACTCATGCTAAGAGATAGGGGACTTTTACATTTACTTTTGCTGTTCAGCTTAGGATATGCCTTTCAATGACTGGGGAATTACATTGTAGGAGAGAGAACTTCATCTCCCTCCATAAAAACCACAAATGTCAGGTTTCATTTCTCAGGCTCTCTTGCAGGCAAGCAGGGCACATGACCTGGAATTCCTCAACTGGACATGCTGACCCCATACTTTCAATCATAAGCAACGTAAACTAAGCAGAGCCCATTCTTGCTATGGGTGGTAATGGCAGCAGCAGTTTCCTCCAGGTACTAGAAGTAACGAGAGGATAGATCTATATTGTGTTGTCCACTGTTGGTGGAGTGCATTTAGAAGTTCTGTCCGCAGCCAGTATTTCACTCACTTGGTTTTGAGTATTATTTCTCCCTTTGTAGCCTCCAAATTCTGTTCGTTAGATTTCCAAGAGGATTTGTGAATCACTTAATATCCTTTTAATACATTCCTCTTCAGGTTAAATTATTCATACTTTATTTGTTGCCTTCAATCAAATATCTCATATAAAAAGTGATAGGTAATACCGCTTACTTTGTTCTTTAGTATTTCATTTGAGAAAATCATGTAGAACAATATCAACATTCATTAGCTATTAGATTATGATTTTGCAGGATGATTATGATTTTGGCTAACTTTTTCTGAAGGCAAACTATGTTAGGCACTGTGCTAAGAGTTTTATATGCAAGGTTTTCTGTAATATTCAATGGCCACACAAGGTAGGTACTACTACTACCTTCCTCTTACAGGTATAAAAACCGAGTCAAAGATAGCCAACAACTTGACCAAAGCTGCGCAAATGTTGCCAATATGACAGCTTTCATGTGTTTTCCATTGTCGTAACTTCAGAGATCCTATTCAGATCAAGCTACAGCTCAGAGCGCAAACACTGCCTTATATTCAGTTTGCTATTCTATTACGTGCCTATTTTATATCAGTAATTGTGCTTAGAGCTAGAAATACAAACATTAATTATGCAATATTCCTATCTTTGGTTCATCTTCTAGGTAATAAGCAATGTAAATTAATAACTATTGTACATTATGAAAATTTTATAATAGTGGGATTTATAAAGTATATGGAAACTCAAATAAGGGCACAATTATTTCTCCATACTAGTGTCAGGAAAAGCCGTGGACCAGAGAAGACAAGGACTGCTCCCTTGTGCATATATGGCATTTGCTGTGAGGCACAGTTTTGTTGGTGTTATCTGTAGGCTGAAAGGGTAAGGTATGATGACTCAACAAAAACACCGTAATTAATATGACTAGCCTCCTACTGAGTAGCTCCAATTTTCTATTCTTTCTATTATAACAGCATTTTGATAAATATGTAATATGCAGCAATAAATATTTTATCAGTGAGTAATATCATGGAACGATATTGAGTTCATTGCAAAAGAAAAATCATAGATATTATATTATTAATATTATTTTGATCCTAAGACTATTTCATAAGCAGAGTCCAGTAGTTCAGTAACTTTCTTCCCTATGTATTAAAGGACCTGAAGTCATAAAACGGGAGTGAGTAGTTACTGCATCACACTTGGAAAGTAGTCAGTTTTTAACTATGTTCTCTTTTTTTGGAGAGGAGATATTTCCTCCTTCTTTGGAGCTTTCCCATAAGAACGCCTCTTCAAAAAAAGAGGTACTGTTCCAATAATATAGATGTGTATAGGGGAAAATTCCTTCTATGTGTTTTGTTAAACTGGTATAGGAACAATGACAATTTCTTTTGATCAACAATTTGGGCTAAAACTCAGAATTTTCCATTCTCACATCTCTGATGATATCTGCTTTTCTTATGGAAAGCAGTTGATATAAAGCATAGCAGTGGCTTTGCTAAAGGTAACATCCTCTGCCCTATGACTTAGGTAAACCTCGGGACGCCACCCTGTTTACCTTTGACAAGGCCAGAAACACACTCCAAATTCCCATTCTTTTCCTTATAAATGATTAGCCCAACCGTCTATCCCCACTGATCAATGGGCACAAAAAGCTTTGAACCAAACTTTCATTAAGATTCCCTGGAACTTTGGCTGACTCAGCCCAAGCCAGCATAATACCCCTCCTGAGGTGTCCTCCGGGAAAATAGGCTGACCTCAGTAAAACATCCATCTTCCTAGAACACAAAAGTTGAGGGAATTTCTTAACCTTTTCTCTTTTCCAGGATCACAAGGCTCAGGTAAAATTCAACATTGTCAAGCGTTAGAAATAGTTGAGCACGTAGATACACCCAAGTGATTTTTAAACCAAGTGGCAGAAGCAGTTTAATGGAGAACTATAATCTCTTAAACAAATCATACTGGGGAAAATGGACATCTGTAGGCAAAACAAACAAACAACAACCTTCATTAAATATTACACTTTATTTAAAACATTGACCCATAGATCCAAATGTAAAAGGCATAATTATAATTTTGGAAAACGCTGGAGAAGACCATTGTCACCTAAGATTCGGCAGGTTCTTAGATATGAACACCAAAAAGCACAGTCCATTAAAAACATAATCAATAAGTTGTACTTTCACCAAAATTAAAATCATTTGCTTTGTGAAAGACCTTGTTTAGAGGATGAAAAGGCAAGCCACAGACTGGGAGAAAAATATCAGCAAATCACATAACTGACAAAGGACTTGTTTCCATAATTATAAAGTATTTCTAAATGATACGGTAAGAAAACAATTCAGTTAGAACAGGAGCAAAACACCTGAAAGACATCAGGGAAGAGGATATGGAGAGCAAATATTCACATGAAAGTTGCTGACATATGCACATTAAAACCATGACGAGATACCACACAATACAAAGTTCTGATGAGGATGTGGAACAACTAGATCTCAATGCATTACTTGGGAGAATGTGAAATCATTGCACCTACTCTGGAAACAGTTTGACAATTTCCTACTGAGTTGAATAGGTACTATATGATCCAGCAATTACATATTCCTGGGAATTTATAATAGAAAAATAAAAATATCTCTACTTAACACTTGCAGCACAAAGCTGAGCAAGATGTGATCTGCCCATATAATATACAGTTACAATCTGACTCAACAAGTAGGTAATGGACACACAAATGTGAAAACAATTTTTCAAGGTCGTATTATTCATCATAGTTAAAAACTAAACCCGAATTTCCACTGAATGATGAACAAATAAATAAAATATGGTGTAGAAATATAACAGAATATTTTTCAGAAATAAAAAAAGAATGAAATTCTGTGGCATGCTAAAATATGAACGTTGATGCCATTATTTTTTAAGTGAAAGAAACCAGCACCAGAAGATCACATATCGTGTGGTTCCATTTATATGAAATATCTAGAAGAGAAAAATCTAGACAGACAGAATGTAGGAAGTAGATTCTTGATTGTTTGATGCTGTGTGAGCTTTTTGGGTGGGGAAATGGGGAATGACTATGATGGGTATGAGATTTCTTTTTGGGGTGAAAATGTTTTAAAATTAGATTGTGGTGATGGTTCCACAATTCTGTGAATATTCTAGAATACACTGAATGGTATACTCCAAACAAACTTGAAGACATGTCAATTCTATCTCTGTAAAGCCATTTAAAACACTTTATATACTTTATCATTTAATTTTTATAACATTCTGTAAATGACAAAATCATAATGATGGAGAAAATTCCATAGTTGCCAGGGTGTAGGATTGGGAGGAGAGACAATATATTAGTGTTGCACCAATGTCAAATTGCTGTTTTTGATAATGTACAGTGGTTTTGTACAATGTTATCATCCAAGGAAGCTTGGTCAAATGTATATGGGAATGCTACTCTTTTTGCAACTTCTCTTGAATTTAAACTATTTCAAATTTTAAAGTTTCTAAAAAGCTAAGTCTTTAAGAGAGAGAATCTTATTTTAGAGAAAGAAACTTTCAGACATATTCTGTGCCAAAATTGTTTTAAATCAAAATCCAGTTGAACAAGTATATTAATGATATTTCAGTATGTTAGTTCTTTTCTTTCACAACTTAAGTCTTGTGGTTGGTTCAGCTCTGTCCGCACGTTGATCTGTTTGAGCTTTAAAGTTTTCAGCTTCAGAGAACATTGCTTTCAACATTTAGAGAAATATTCAGTCAGAAATCCTGCAGGTTTAAGGAAAGAATACAACATATTTAGTCACACAATCTTTAGTTTAAAGTAAATTAATAAAAAGGAAAATATGTAACTCCTACTCTTAACCCCATAAAAAAAGGAGAGACTAAGAGGCCTGAGCAACAGGGTTTTAACAATAGAGCATTTCTTGTGTATTGTCCCCCCAGGATATTTTTTAAAACAAAGAAATTGGTCAGCTCACACATGCATCTTCCTCATTAGAACTTTATGCAGATTTATTGGTTAGTCCTTCACTGCATCTATGTGATCATGTGAATTTGAAGGAAAAAAAAAAAAAGGAAAGAGACTCAAAAGAGATACCTGCTGAGCCTGCCAATACAAAAGCATCTTTGACAGCTACAAGACAAAACAGCCCCGCTGTCAGAAAGACTTTGACGGAATTAAGTGAACCACATTGACAGGATATCATGGAAGCATCTGGTGGGTTGTTTCAGATGAGAGCTCTCATTTCCTTGTCAATGTTCCTATGCGTGATGCATTTCGTGGACTGTCTTTGTTTCTCACAGCTCCTGTGAGAAACAGGGGAAGCAGGGGCTGGTACCTTTAGCAAAGCCACTGCTCTGGTTTGTATCAGCTGCCTTCCATAGGAAATGTGATCATCAGAGATGTGACAATGGAAAATTCTGGGTTTTAGCCTAAATTGATGGTCAAAAGAAATTTCCATTGCTCCTATGCCAGTTTAGCAAAACAGGCAGAAGGACGTTTTCCCTACACACATACTTCTTGGAATATTGTCTCTTTTTTTACAGGGGCATTGTTACAGAAAAGGTCTTATGTCTGCTCCAGAAAAAGGAGAACATAAGTGAAAACTCACTACTTTCCAAGTGTGATTTTGTGATTACTTACCTCACTCCCTGTTTTGACTGACTTTCTGGTCCTTCAATACAGAGAGAAGTAATATTTACTGAACTACTAGACTCTGCTTCATGGTATCACAGGATCAGAATGATATTTAATATTAAAATTTGTGGAATAAATTAAATATTCTGTGACATTTTCACTGATCAGTTATTTATTACAGCATATTTCATAGTTATCAAAATGCTTTTTATAATAGAAAAAATTAAAACATTGGAACTACTCAATAGGAGACCCGTTATACTAATTATATTGTATCCATAATATTGCATCGCCCTAAAAATGAGGTAAATATCCATGTACTAATATGGAAAATTTCCATGCCATGATATCAGAAAAAGCAGAGATAAATAACTATCATCCCTTTTCCCTAAGTAAGCAAGAAAATATAAGGGCTTCTTTCTTTTTCATTTTTTTCCAGGAAAAGTCATAAGAAAATGAAAACAGTGATCATCTTTAGGGAAATAAACTGGGAGTTGGGGTAAGGTTATTTCTTTCACATTGAATTTCATTCCTTTGTAAGTGGTATAAATATTTTAACTGTATATGAGTAGTACTCTTTTATGTTACCTAGTGTTATCTATGGACTTCTATTCATTCATTGTATTCTCTTTCTTAAAACAAATAAGCAGTAATAAGACCAACAAGCCTGTTTGCTTTATAGATTTGGAAGGTTCTGTCTGTGTTATTCACTGTTCCTTGTGCCTGGTATATATTAGGAAGTCAATAAATGTTCACTTCATAAATAAACAAAAATGAATAAGTATATTTAATCTGACATTGAAGTTAAAATAACAGGTCTATTTAAATATGAAATACACAGATTAAATTATACTTACTTTTAGCATGTATTTTCTTCCAAATGTTTACTCTGCCTGATAAGAAGTGACAATATACCCATTAATGAAATATTTTTAATGCTGAAATCATTATGAAGTGAGTCTTTCACTCAGTCAATAAATACTTACTAACACCTAGCATGAGTTAGAGGAACTAAATAAAGTGGTAGGCATACACAAATGTGTATATGAACTTTAAATTCTCATGTGAATACAATCCTAAATGTAATTCGGGATAAAAATTTGTAACAGAGTGAGAATTCATTTGAATTGGCCTTTCCAGGAAAGTCTTCCCGATTAAACTATACACAGACTTAAATCTAGAGTCTACTTTTATACATAGGGAAGACCTTTCAAAGCCAAGACAATTTTGCTTGAGAACAAAAGGACTAAGCATACTGCATGTACCTGAGATGGTGAGCAGGGCTGGTAAAATGAGCTGGGGAGGGTAGCACCAGAGAGATCACAGAGGCCAATTCAGACACAGAGTTGCAGGACACTTGGGAGAATTTCATTCTTTAGTCTAAGAGCAATCAGAAGCCATGGAAAAGTTTTAAGAATGGGCATAATTTGTCAAAAGTTTTCTCTATATTTATTGATACAATCATGTGGGGTTTTATTCCTTAGACTGGTAATATAATGGGTTATAGAATTGATTTTTGAATGTTGAAAAGTTTAGCATTTTGGAAAGAAACCTGACTTTTCAGTGGCATATTATTCTTTAGGTATCTATCTATCTACCCCTCTAGCTATCTAAATTTATACCGATATAAATCTATATCAGTCTATCTATACATATATAACTGGACTTGATTTGCTAATGTTTTGCTGAGGATTTTTATGCCTAAGCTCTTGCAGGATAATATTCTGTAGTTTTCTTTTTTGTACCTTCTTTGTCTATTTTTAAGATCAGGGCAAAACCGGTGTCATAAAATTAGTTGAGAAATGTTCATTCCTATTCTATCTCTGGTACAGACTGTGTAAAAGAATTGTTATTTCCTCTTTTATGTTTGGTAGGATTAAACCTTCTTGAGGGAGTTTGGTGATGTGTAGTTGTCAAGGAATTGATCCATTTTATCCAAGTTGTCAAATTCATGTGCTGATGGGTATTTGCAGTATTCCTCTGTGATTCTTCTAAAGTCTCTGGGGTCTCTTGTGATAACCCTTCTACATGACTCCTGATATTAGCCATTTGTGTCTCCTCTTTTTTTCTTGTCAGTTTTGATACAAGTTTACCATTTTATTGATATTTTCAAAAATGCAGCTTTTGGTATGATTGATTTTTTTATTATTATTGTTTTTAAGTTCATTGATTTCTGCTCTATCTTAATTATTTCCTTTCTTCTATTTGTTTTAGGTTTATTTTGTTATCCACTTTCTGGTTTCTTGAAGTGAAAGCTGAGATTATTAATTTGAAGCATTTCCATTGTCTTTTAAATGAATTTTAAAATCAGAAGATATGTCGTTCTTATTGCCCACACTTACCAATTCTAGTGTGCTTAAATCCTTTGTATAGATCCACATTTCTATCTGGTGTAACTTTCTTTTTACTGAATGACTTCCTTTAATATTTCTTTGATTGCTGGTGATGAATTTGTTCATCTTTTGTTTTTTAAAAAAAATAATTTCACGCTGATTTTAAAAATTAACTGGGTATAGAATTCTGTTTTTCTTCTTATTTTACTATGAACGTGCTCATCCACAGTTTTCTAACTAAGATTGTTTTTGATGAGAAGTCTCCTGTAGTACTTTCCTTTTTCTTCTGTACATAGGTCTTTTTGGACGATTTTTAAAAAATAATCTTTCCCAGGCTTTAAACAATTTTATTACGATCAGCCTTGTATTTTTCTTCATATTTCAGCTGCTTATGGTTCATTGAATTTTTTGGATCTGTGTATTTATAGCTTTTATTAAATTTGGGAAAAAATCGGCTTTATTTCTCCATGTATTTTTCTGCATCGCCCTTTACTAAGATTCCAATTATACATGTATTTGGCCTCTTGATGCCTCATATCTTATTGATTCTCTATACATTTTTTTCTCACTGTATTTTTTTGGGGGATTTTTTTTTTCTGCTACATCCTAAGTTCATTTGTCTTTTTGTCTTCAATGTTTAATATGCTGTTAATCCCACTCAATGTATATTTTATATGACACATTATGTATTTAATCTCCAGAATTTTGATTTGAGTATTTTTGGCATGCATATCTATCTTCACCATGCTCATAATTTCCTCTACTTTCTTCAATATGTAGAATATATTCAAAATATCTTCTTCAATGTCTTTGCCTACTAATTGCATTTTCTGTGCCATTTCACAGTCTGCTTCTATTGATTGATTATTCTCCTCATTATGACTCATTTTTCTTGCTTCATTGCATGCCTGATTTTTTATTAGATGCCCAACGTACATTGTGAATTTTACTTTGTTAGGTAGTACATTCCCCCCAAATATCGTTTACTATATTTGAGCTGTGTTCTAGGATTCAGTTAAGTTTCTTGAAATAGGCTGATTCTTTCTAGGCTTGCTTTTAAACATTCTTAGTTAGGAGCAAAACAGTGTCTAATCTAGAGCTAATTTGGCCACAGGACTAAGGCAATACCCTCTGAGCACTCTATTCAATGTACCATGCATTAGCATACATCTTCTTACTCTGCATGATGAGAACACACACTATTCTTACCCCAGTGTGAGATCTGGGGATAGTTCTTCCTGCTCATTTCTAGTTGTCTTTTCCCAACCTTGAGTATTGTTCAGTACCTAGGTAGTCTCAAGAAAACACGTACTCAAATCTCCGGATCTCTCTATATGGCTACCCCTTCTGTAGTACTTTGCTTCATGATTTGTAGCTGCCTGGCCTCTCTGAATTATAAATTCTGGTTCCTCAACTCACAGAGAAAACTAGGTCATGCATGGGTTCCCTTTCGCTATATTACAGCCTGGAAGTTCTCTGCAGAGAGTGAGCTGAATCAACTCCAGGGCTGACCTCATTCACTTCCCTTCATTTAGCGATCACTGCCTTATGAGGTCTATTTCCAATATCTGAAAACAATTTTAATATATATATTTTTTGATGTCTTACTTGTTTAAGACAGGAGTCTAAATCTAGTCGCTGATACTCTGTCATGACCTGAAGCAAAATTTATGGCATTCTTCTCTTAATCATTTTAACTTTGTCATATTTTCTCTATCTGGTAGAATCAGAGCATTATTTTCCATTAATCTTTATTTTAAAAGAATTCTCTATTGCCTACACATCTTTTTTGAGGATTCAGAATCATCCTGTCAAGAATTCATTTCTGACCTCATACCCTTTATAACCCAACAAAAACACACACTCTCCATAGGATGCTAATCGATAGCAGTGAAGTTGGAAATTTAGTTGGATTTACAGTGCTTTCAGGTATGTCTTAATCACCATAAAAAGACCATCATGCAGGCAATCCTTGTCACCTTAAAGATTCCTGCGTCTCTGCCATATTTCCCATCATATTATGCAAGCTCTTACCATAGGAAACAACCTCAAAGTATTGGGCTTCCAAATTAATTATATACTCTTTATCACATTATCAAGAGAAGGCATACGAATTCTAATATTCACCAACTTTTAAAAGGGAAGAATAAAGAGGACATCCAAAACAAACTGGAGTTAACAATTGTCATAAATAAAACTTGAGATGGGGTGGGGTAGCTTTCACAGCTATTTGATAGCTGACTCATAACTGCGACACAGATGAGTAATGTGATTATTCCCAATTCCAGGCAATAAAAACTATATTACACCCCACAGGATCACAGATAGTTTTATTTTTTTTCTCTGAGTTAATTAATATACACTCCTTTTTCATAGAAAAATGTCCAAAGCTGTGCCTTTAACAGTTACACAACCAAGTATAGTGACTGTGACAGAGAGTAAACATGCAGGTGGGTTTCAGCATAAATCAAATGACATAGAAGAGGAAGAGAAAAGTGAACAAGACGGATGGATTTTTCCCTCTTAAAGGGACCGAATAGTCCTGAGTGGTATTCAGAAAAGCACACAAGGATGGAGAGGCCCAGCTCCCATTGAGAGTGATGAGATCCCTTTTCCTCAATCCCTCCACATTGTGCAGTAATCTGATGCTCTTTTATGCACGTCAATGTGTTGGATAAATAAGGTGAAAACACTGCATCTGCCACATTATTGTCTTCTTAAAATGACATTTTAAATTATCTTTATGACCCACATTTAACTGTTCAAAATGTCTTGAGGAAAACTGTCAAAACAAATGGCTATTCTTTAAAACCTTTAACTGCTTACACCACAGATATACTTGGAAATATGTATTTTTAAAATAAATTGAAATATATTATTGTAGCAGGAAAGTACGATTAAAGGAAAACAGATTCCATCTTATTATTTTTAACAAAGATAAAGAAAAAATGGATTTTTTATGCATGGAGAAAAATAGCAGAGGAGTTCAGCAAATGATAAAAACAAATTATGGGGCATGATGCCATCAAGATAATGACAGAGGTCATTCCTAACTTCAGTCCTCTCGACGTAATAAAGGCCACGTATTACAAGCCCACAGCTGACATCATACTTAATGATAAAGGTCTGAAAACCTTTCCTCGTATCAGGAACAAGACAGAGATGCTTACTGTCATCACTCCTATTCCACATTGCACTGTAGGTTCTAGCCAGAAAAAGCAGACAAGAAAAAGAAATAAAAGGCATCCAGAAGAAAGCAGATGGTCAGCAAATATTTTTGACTGAAAGGATGAAGAAAGATGTTGTCAAGAGCTTAATCTATTTCCCTTATTAATGGAGTCAAAAGGTAGTGCTGGCAAAGGGAGTGTTGTAAAAGCATGGATCATTATAGCAAAAGTGCAATCACTAGAAAGGTGGAAGATTAACATTAGGATACACCAGGTCTCAGTCACCTAGATAGAATAAAAAATAGATAATAAATGCACCTAGGTGAAAAAGGCCAAATATAATTGTGGAAGACTGGAAAAATAATAGTTTCAAATTAGTCTAAAGCAATTTCTGAGCCTCTGGGCTCATGCATTTATGGGTGCTTTGCACATGGCATATGGTGAGCTTTAAAAAGATTCCAAACTTCAAGCATTAATCTGCTTTATCCTTCAATATTCCAAATTAAAAAAAAAGTTACTGACTTTACATTTCGTTTCACACAAGAAAATTT
Organism: Physeter macrocephalus; assembly: GCF_002837175.3. Taxonomy (NCBI): domain Eukaryota; kingdom Metazoa; phylum Chordata; class Mammalia; order Artiodactyla; family Physeteridae; genus Physeter; species Physeter macrocephalus. The sequence goes on along the minus strand of NC_041223.1, from coordinate 4,131,853 downwards.
ACTTAAATGCAAGTATATATAGCTTCAATTCAATTTATGTGCTTCTCTGTTTCAGAATGAAGTAGGGCTTCCCTGGTGGTGCAGTGGTTGAGAGTCCGCCTGCCGATGCAGGGGACACGGGTTCGTGCCCCGGTCTGGGAAGATCCCACATGCCGCGGAGCGGCTGGGCCCGTGAGCGCGCCTGGGCCCGTGAGCCATGGCCGCTGAGCCTGCGCGTCCAGAGCCTGTGCTCCGCAATGGGAGAGGCCACAACAGTGAGAGGCCCGCGTACGGCAAAAAAAAAAAAAAAAACAAAAACAAAAAAATGAAGTAAAATTCTAGGCAAGGGAATATTTACCTTGAATTTTTTTTCCTAATAGTAATGATCAATTGCACTGTGTCATCTATATTCCTGTGATTATATCACATTTATAACACTTAATGTGCAACTACAAGACAGCAAGGTGAGAAGTGCAGGTGGTAGCTGTGTACAGAGGTTTTTTTCTAACTGAGAACCTAACAGGGATTAAAAACACAACCCTGGCCTCATAATCACCACTCTAATCTCCAGAGCTAACTGACCCAGACAATAAAGTCTACAGAAGATACTTGCTGCGCTATTAGGTTGATGAATGGGAAGTATTTCAGAATATGGCATCTTGTGAAAAATAATACAATAACACAAGTAGTTGTCCATCCCAGTGGTACCAATTTATAGCCAAAGCTAACTCAATAGTCTCTTTTTACCTAGAGGCCAAGCACTGCTGAGCTACTTCATTGCCAAAGAGACATAAAGCAAACACACCTAATATACAGCAATGTTGTAATAAGGCTAAAACGAAAGCAGATTTCAGGCAGAATTTCAAAGCTATCCTTTTACCTCCAGCATCAAAAGTAAAAGAGAAAGAAATAAGTGCATTAGAATGATCTCCTAAATTATCATTTTTATAAATTATTTATTTAATCGATATAAATAAATATCTGAAAGGAGATGACATGTCATGTTATGTTGTCATAAGAACGTTAAATTTATTTTCTAGCATGTGTTAATAATAAAATGTAACATTTTAAACTGCATAGCAACTATCAGCTCACATAAAGTATATCCAGAGTGTTCTGACTTGAGTTGTTAAAACCAATTTTAAAAAGTTCCTGAGTAATACACATATTGACAATTACATTTAAGTCACAATGAAGACCTTCAGTATGGGATAGTTGTTTGTTAAAAAGCATGTAAACTTATCTATTTGAGAGGAAATTTAATAAAGAATGTCTTCTGTTAGCATTGCTTGGATTTGGTTTTGCTCTGTTGATCTTACATAAGTTGATCAGTTCTTAGTAGAGAGAGGCTGGAATTTAGGAGATTGCCACCTAGTTAGCTGGGATCCCTGGTCGCATGACTAACCAGCTATATTTTCCAGAAGAATATGTAACTGAGAAAGAAAAAAACAAGCACAATTATTTTTAATAATTCTGTCATTAACATTACCTAAATTACATATACTAAATAAATATATAAAGTGTGTGTTATATATATTGTTTTATATATTTTATATATATACAGTCTCTTAAATATATACATATGTGTATATATGTATATATATATTGAGAGAGAGAGATAAAATATGTATAAGATGTAAGTATAGTTACATAGTCACAGATTGCAGATGTCCTTCAGTGAAAACTTAATCTTTTCCCTCTCTCAGATATTAATAGAAAACTAGACAAAATAAAAAGAAAGGCATATATTATTGTAACAATACCGTCAAACACATGACCTAATTGTTAGAACTCCAATACCCAACAACTACAGAATACATATTATTTTCAAATGCATGTGGTATTTTTCAACAAGGCAGATCATATCCTTGGCCATACAGTATGTCTCAATAAATTTTATAGATTTCTGTCATACAGAGTATGTTCTCCCACTACAATGTAATTAATATATATAATTTTACCTAAACATTCCTGAGGAATCAATAAAATAGTAATAAAAATCAGTAACTAAATTTAATAGCATTATGAAGCATAAGGTTAAAACTCAGAAATTAATTGCACTCTGTATACTAATAGCACACAACTAAAAATGATATTTTCAAAATACTTTAATACAGTAGTATCAAAAATATTCAATACTTATGAATAAAATTTTTAAAGATATTCAAGTCTTGAAAATTATAAAATATAAACTAAGAAAAATTTATGACCAGAAGAACCATGTTCATGGATTGGAAAACGCAATATTTTTAAGATACCGTTCTACTTCAGATTGACCTATAGATTCAACATAAACCCAACAATAATCCCACCAGGATTTTTCTTTAAATATACAGGCTGATTCTAAAATCTCTATGGAAATTCCAAAGACTTAGAACATCCAAAACAATCTTAAAAAAGAATAAACTCGGAAGACTTGCATACCTGCCCTTAAGACTTCCTCTAAAATTAAATTAATCAAGACAATCTGGTGCCGGTCAATGAAATAGGATAGTGAGTCCAAAAATAGACCCACATTTATACAGTCCTTTGATATTGAGAAGGCATCAAATCGATCTTAAGTAGAAAGGATAGTTTGTCAAGAAATGATTCTGAAACAACTGGATATCTATATGAAAAAAATAAAAATTCAAGCCTTACTTTCACCATTCACAAAAATTTATTGGAAATCTAAGTATAAAAGTTAAAAGCATGAAATTAATTCTTGATTAATCTTATTGTGACCAGGTCCATAAATAAAACTGTCTAAAACTTGGTCTGTAGTTTGTTTATTTTCTTTCTTATAGTGTCCTTCATTTGCTCTTGCTGTAATATTGGCCTAAAAGATGAGTTACAATGTGTTTCTTCCTCTTATATTTTCTTAAAGATTTTGTTTATAATTTTTGTTATTTCTTTCTTAAATGTTTAGCAAAATTTACCAGTCAGTCATCTGGGCCTTGAGTTTGCCCTATTGAAGGTCTTTAATTACAGTTTTAATTTGTAATAAGTATGGGGTATTCTGGTTATCGCTCCATATATAAATTATTTAAAGTTTAGAAGTATGTGTCTCTCAAAGAATTTGTCCCTTTAAAGTATGTGTTCGATTAATTTACATAAGGTTGTTTACAATTTCCCCATGTCATCCTTTTAATTTCTGTAATATCTGCCATCTTATCCCCTCTTTCCCAATATTGTTGATAGGTGATGTTTTCACTTTCATTCAAAATATTTAAAATTTTTTCTTTGCAATGTTTCATTTGACCTCTAAGCTACTTAGAATTGAGTAGTACAATTTCCAAGTATTTAGAGATTATCTAGCTATCTTTTTATTACTGATTTTTCATATAATTTCATCTTGGGCAGAAAAAACATACTTTACACGTTCTTAAAATATTAAGTTGGTTGATAATATTCCTACAGGCAATTAGCTCACTGGGAAGGTGTTTGATTTTTCTTCTAGTGGAAAAGGAAAGGAATAAAGCTACCCTGTCTCTTGAGAGTGCCTTTTCAGCCACTGTATGTCTGGTCTACCTTTGCTTGACTACCTCACTATATCAGTGGTCCTCAGTGTAGGGAAGGTGGAAAGAGGAGTGAGAGTGTCTGTGGGAATAACCTCTGGAGCTTTTTTCAAATGTGCAAGTTTACCTTGGTCTTGATTTCCTGGTTAATAGGTGTGGAGGGCTCATCTTGAAAATATCCTGCAGGTAATTTTGATCCCACTATGCTCAGGCCTTCATGAACAGCCATGTGGACCTACTTTTTTTTTTTTTTTTTAAATAACCTCTCTCCCTCCATTTCTCTTTCCTTTATTTACTGCTCCCTTCCTTCCATGTTTTCATCAAGAATGGTCTACTCTGTACTTCCTGGGTGCTACAACTTTAAAAATAGTCCTGAGAAGAGTACCCGCCCTCCATGTGACGAGAGTGCACATACACGCGCACACACACACACACTCCACATACACAAAACTTAACAAGGGGAATGGAATTAAATGACAAGTTAATTGGTACATCAATTCATTGCAGACAAGCCATATATTTGTATTACATACAAATCCATATATCATAGGTTGGTTTGCAAGAAAGACTGTGGATTAAGTTTTAAATGTAAAATTTTAATAGGTAAAATTTAGAATTAGGCATCAATTTTAGGAAATGGCATGCCAAACAGAAAGTTTTGAGTAAATAACAGATAGGTGCAAAAAATAGTAATGAGCATGGTAGGTTGAGGAAATTGGAAAAAAAGAACGAAGAAAAACCAACCCTCTGTTTTATATCAAACCAAATAATGTAAAATCTACCAATAATCAAAGAATCATACCAAAATATATATGGTATCCTTTTCCAGCAATAGAGATATTTAGAAGCTCATTTTCTTTTTTCTATATTTGCTGAATATGCTTCTATTGATTTGTATTTGTATTTGTATTAGTTTTCACTCTTTTATATGTGTTCTTAGTAACATGAAATATATACAAGGACAATCTCATTGTTAACAAGTCATAAGATATACATAAAGTGAAATTATTACCTGAATCTAGACTTCTCATGTCTGTGTCCACTCGTTTACATAATGTTTTGTTCCAGACATTTTCTCCACGTATCTATCTTCAATTTTATATTCAAATGAAAGTGTTTAATCCCATGTTAAAAAAAAAAAAAAACCACTAAAGGCGTTCCTACTACATTTATGGTTCTAAAATTTGAGTTTCATGTCTCCACGTAATTTCCTAGACACGTTCATCTGAGTGTATATGTAAAATTATGAAACCAAAAATCACATATATCATTAATGTGCTTATTAGCTATTGTTTTATGCACACACATCTTTACTTTCATTTGGTCCATTGCCTGGTTCCCACCCCGGGGAGCACTGCTGTTTCATGCAGCTCCACCTAGCATCCTCACAGACCATGAATGTCCCTACTCTGCGCCAGCTGTCCCCTCCAACCCTCTTTACCTCCCTCTTATCTTTCACAAATTATTTACAATTTGGGGCCTACTAATGTCAGTTTATTTTCCCTGTTATTTCTTTCTAAAAATGCCCCTCCACTCCCACTAGAAATTATATCTGGGAGAGACTCGTAGATTCAGGGGCTCAGTCATCCATCTGATCAATCCATATATTACTTCTTATGGAAGAAATTAACTGCTTTCCTCAATTTAAAAATGTTACAACCTAGACGTTCCTTTTATAATCTATTTTTCCTCAGGCAGTAAATGCAATCAAATATTGAACACACAAGGAACAAATTTCAGTTTAAGAAATAAACTAAAGGCACTTTAAAAAAAATAAATCAAATTACACTCCAGAGGAGAACAAGATAGGCATACATGAGTTTTACATAAGAGATGTTTTTACTGCTATGTCATTATGCTTCCCTATTGTCAACTAAGCTAATCTAGTCAAAAGACAAGTTAAACCAAAGGAAAAATAGGTTAACCACTTTCTCTTGTTTACTTATTTTTGAAGAACATTATTCTTGTCCTAATTCTCTACCCAACTATTGTTCTTATTTCATCTATCATTTATCTTGATAGAATTCATCATCTCTCCTTTAAATCAATATCATCAATATCCATCATAAGGAAACCTTATGTTATTCCTTTTCTCTCTGTGTTTAAGTGTAAGATCTCCTTCCCTTTGGTCCCCCTTAAATAAATTGTTTGTATCTGGTAAGAAAAGTTAGATTTTAGAAGTATATTGAAAAGAGAGGGGGCTTCTGAATTTATGTAATAATTTGGATTATTGCTCAGCAAATGGTCACTCCCTTCTCCCCCACCTATCATGCTTCTTAATCATGTGACGTGGTCCTTGGCCATGTCACTTGCTTTGGTCATTGAAATGTTAGTGGATGTGATGTGAGCAGAGGCCTTAAGGTGCTGTGCAGTGTGGCTTTGCTCTTGTACTACAGTGATTTAAGATGAGAAAATATATCTCAGGGAGCTGATGCATTTTTAACGTAGGCCCAGTAACAAACACCTGGATAGCATACCTGAGCTAGTTAATGCTGGAACCAAGTGTAGGAAACCAATAACCTGAAGTAGGGCGTAGTTGGGCGAGCACTTCCTAGATCAGCCAAACGACCTGCATATTCATGAACATGAGAATTAGTGATTAATTTATACGTCATTGAGTGTGGAGATGCTTTGTTATGAGGTACTTCTGTGGCAATTGCTGGCATTTACATTGTGAGATGCATCAAATGCATTCAAAATGTCAAAAGATTTACACAGTACAGGTCTGCGGAGGGCAGCAGCCCCTCTCACAGTCCTAAAGGAGAGAGCTCAGTGTTATTTTTCTAACGTCCCATTTCTCACACCTGAAGCAAAAAAGAAAAGAAAGGAAAAAGAACTTATAACATTCTGTTTGGCTCTTGACCTACTGCAATTGACAAAGGAAGGAAAGGCCTCTGGATGCAAAGACAGGAGAAGGTCATCTGGAGTTTATAGGCTGATAAGAGCAAGACATATTCCAGAGACCCTGGATGGCACCATGGCTCCTAGAGGTGACCCGACATGAGGCGGCATCCACACAAGTTTACTACAGCAGCTTTTCTTATCAAGGAGCAGTACTAGGGCATAAGTTGACTGCATCCTTCACCTGGCATGGACACACCATCATCTGTTTGCTCTTCCAGATCTCTCCCCATCTCCCCCCATAAAAAACAAGAAGCCTGACCATTAATGCCATTTCTAGGTACCTATTAGACTGGACATAGGGAATATCCCTTCCAAACTGAGATCTAGGTTACTGACCCTACAATGACCACCACAAAAGGAGACACACAGCCTTGGTGGATATCTTCATATTAATGTTAATATTAGCGTGTTAATGGGTTGGAAAAGTTATAAAGAAATGTGTTAGCATCTCCTAATTCTACATTTATTTTACCATTTTATAATGAAATCCTTTGTTCACAGCAATGGAATCATTTAAGCAGCTATTAAAATCCTTTGAAAAAACCCGAGGGAGACCTGTGTGAGAATCTATACTGTAATTAAGACTATATTAAACTTATATATAGAATGCAATGTATCTTGCATTTTTAAATGAAAGTTAAATAATGTGTATTTAAAATACCTGCCTAAGATACAAAGCATAACAAAAGGTCTAATGAGGACGTTTTCAATAGTCTATGAATGACCATCAACCAGTAGGTTCTAATTGACCTTTCTAACATCCTCCACCCAACAACAGCAGAAAACACATTCCTTTCAAGCACCCCTGGAACATTCACCAAGATAGATCATATTCTGGTTTATAAAAGAAACATCAACACATTTCAAACAATTAAGACACATAGAGTATGCTCTCCTACCACAATGGACTCAAGCTAGAAATCAATACTAGAAAGACAACCTGAAAATCTCCAGACACTTGGAAATTAAACACACACTTCTAAATAAGCCATTGGGTCAAAGGGAAAGCCTCAGGGAAAAAAATAAAACAGTATGCACAGCTGAATAGAAATGAAAATGCAACAGTATATGAGTTGGAATTTTTCCTTTTTCTTTACATTAGGAAGTTTGAGATTGTCTACTTGGGAGATCATAGTCAAATTAATGTAAAAATAATAATGAGATATTAGTCATTGCACCAGGATTTTACGTACCTCTCTCATTTAATTGCCTCAGTTATTTTTTATGCCTATTTTGATCCTGTCTTGATTCTAGGCCCCCTTTCCCCTATTTTTACCAGCATACCAGAATATACTCACTATAGCTATTACAAATATGCTAATATTATCTACTCAAGTTTGGAAATTAAATGTTGACAAAGTTGTCATATCTGCATTTTCAATACTTATGGGTCTAAATGCAAGTTTCAGAAGAGGTCCCTTTACTTTTTTTATTGAGTCAGACGAGCATCCCCAAATCTGTCATGTTCCAAGCTACAAAGAGCTTCACTGAGATGAAATCAGGCACCATTCTTTCATGTTTCTTATAAAACTTGCAAAGATAGTATCTGTTTACCTTAACAGCTAAAAAGTAAACAAAATAGAAGAAAGCTTAGAACCATTGATGAATTATTAAAATAGACCTGTTAGGTAATTTTGTGTAATCACATAGCTAATGTCTGAGTCTGTTCTGAAATGAAACCAGCAAATTATGATAAAGTGTATTTGAACGTCTCAATTCATGAAAAGTGTGTAATTGCTGGGGCAGAATATTACATTTTTAGAACAGTTTTGATTGTTTCGAAGTTTTTCTTTTAATTAACCTGAAACCTATTTCAATTTCCTTTTTACTACTTGGTACTTCCTGAGTTTGACTTCTCAGATTTGGGGGAAATCCTAGTACATCTACATACATTTTTTTAAAAAGGATTAAATGAGACCGTGCTTGTAAGGTAAGGTACTTAGCACAAAGCCCTCTACATAGTAAGTACTACATAATAATAGATGTAAACCAGTATTCTTTTTTTAATATTTATTTATTTATTTTTGGCTGTGTTGGGACTTCGTTGCTGGATGCGGGCTTCCTCTAGTTGCAGCGAGCAGGGGCTACTCTTCGTTGCGGTGCACGGGCTTCTCATTGCGGTGGCTTCTCGTTGCGGAGCACAGGCTCTAGAGCACAGGTTCAGTAGTTGTGGCTCACGGGCTCTAGAGCGCAGGCTCAGTAGTTGTGGTACAAGGGGTTAGTTGCTCCGTGGCATGTGGGATCTTCCAGGACCAGGGATCGAACCCGTGTCCCCTGCATTGGCAGGCGGATTCTAAACTACTGTGCCACCAGGGAAGTCCAAAATCTACATACATTTTTCCCACTAAATTCTTCAGTAGATTTTATGACTCAATCATAGTGTTATCTTAATGCCTGTAGCCTCCATCCTGGGCACAGTTGCTTGGGTCCCCGTCTCTCATCACTAAGAAATTGTGTCTATCTGTTGAGACCTTCATCTCATCCAAAGGAAGTATCCACTTGTCTCTTCTTCCATCTTTTTGAATCAGCAGGAGCTTCTCGTTCCTTTGCGTGTATCTGGCAATATATTTGTGATAGCCATTCCTGCGTAACTTCTCAGCCTCTAAACACACTTAAAAGAGAAGAAAAGAAGACTATGTATAAAATAGGTAACTAATGAGAACATACTGTATAGCACAGAGAACGCTACTTAATGCACTGTGGTGACCTAAATGGGGAGGAAATCCAAAAAAGAGGGGATATATATATGTACAGCTGATTCATTTTGCTGCACAGTAGAAACTAACACAACGTTGCAAAGCAACTCTACTCCAATAAAAATTAATTTTTAAAAAAAAGGAGAAAAGGAGGAGAGGGAGAAGAGAGAGAATGAGAGAGCACTAGAGAGAGAGAACTGCCATCTATTGTCATTCAAACTTGTAGAACTCTACTTTTGTCCTTATCACTTCAAGAAAAATGTCAAAAGTGTCCTCTTGTTTTTTGGCAGTCTCAAATCTGCATCAATTTCGTATATCACATATCATGATCGTCCTCTTGTTTTTTTTTGCAGTCTCAAATCTGCATCAATTTTGTATATCACATATCATGATCCTTTGATTCGTAATATCTTGGACTGGAAGTTTCTTCAGAAATGAATTCAAATACAAAATCTATAGGTTAAGAAATCACAATATAACAGAATAAAGAGGGAACTATATTTTAAATTGATTCCTGCAATCAGTAACGACTAAGATCCACAGCACCCTCGGTGTCCTGGACTGTATAGTAGATAAAGGTGGTCAGAGTCAGAACGGCTTTTTGCGAACAGCAAAGAGACAAATTATTCCACTTATTAATTCTGTACACAGAACTTCAGAAAGTCCCTGAAGTAAAGAAGGCAAGTAGCTAGGAGGGAAATACTGAATGTGGAAGAGATGATGAGCTAATTACATGATTATTGAAATATACTAAACAGCCAGCAAATCTAAAGGTGTTGAACTTTTCATCTGAATGTGACGTCTGGAAGGTTGTTACCAAAACAATAAGAGAGTGCGTGCTACTCTACCAGGAAGCTGAACAGTTCATGCTTCATTGCTAGTCTCGTTTATATACAGTCCTCTGAATAACGTTAAATCTTTTAGCGTGGAAATATGATATTTCGTTGCTATTTGCAAGAATTCTCTTTCTTTTATTTCATATAAACACAAGAAGCATATTTCTCTCTGACCCACCATCTTAGGTTCAAGAAAGAAGGAAGATTAAAAAATAGTATACAATCTGGTCGGTATGGGAATCAGGAGTGCTTTTAAAATTAAGTGCATTTAGAATGTTAGACTAACTGTTTTCAGTAACGTGAATGATATGATCAGGGTTGTTACCTTTTTAGTATGCTGGGCTCACACATTAAAATCTTACTCACGTTGTGGTCTGGCTTCCTTGTTTTCATTCAATTGCTACCTCTCCGCAGGAACCCAGACAAACAGGGTGCCTGCCACACTCTGTGACTTTCTGTAGGAAGCTTCCATAAAAGGTTGCATAACTGTGAATAAATCTTTTGGAAGAAATGTGAAAGCTTCCATTGTGCTAAAACAAGGAAAGAGGCCAATGTTTGACAGTAGGTTGCTGTAGTTCTGCCAAATTAAGGAGGGGAAGAATGCATGGGGCCAATTTTAAAGCCCAGCTGCATCTTTCTAATCTAAATGTATAGAGAAATTGGAGTTCATTTTTTTCTTTTTAGATTTGAGTAAAATGACAGCTCTACTAAGGTGATGGCTAAAAATATTTTTTAAGTTTATAAAAATAACGTATCATGATCTGTGTAAGACACCGTAAAATCAACCACACTTTTGCCAAGGGTTTAAATGAAATGAGCCTTTCAGTGGGTAGACCTAAACCTTTCTGACAGAGTCGATTCCCTAATTAAACCCAGCAATGACTCTCATTGTCTGCTCATCTCTATTCACCCCCTGTTTTCTTCCCCAATTTTGTATCCACTACACCCCAAACCGAGACCTATGTTCCATGGGATAGACCCCTGGGCTCTCCATCAAGCTTGTAATATTCTGAATTAGAGTATCCCCTCCAACTTTTCTGTTTCTTCCAAACCCGCACCTTCTCCTGAGTTCGGGTCCAAACTAATTTTACAAGGTTCTGTTGTTTCTAGTCACATGACACGGTGCCTCAGCCACACCAAGCTCAGGCCCACAGGTTTGTCTGCATGAGCTGCTTTGGAGGTGCACTGACAGACCTTCTCTGTCACACAAATCCAGGGGAAGCGTGTCGTTCACATGGAAATAAGGCTCCCAACTTGCCATTTACCAGATGTATGTGCATCTCTGAAACTCGGTTTCTTAATGCCCTTAAAGCAGAGACCATAGAACTTGCTTTAACTTACCTTACAGAAGCTGCATGAGGCTCCCAAGAGACTGAAGTTCTTTGTAAACTATGAAGTTCTAGGCAATGTGAATTTTTACTATTAAAACGGTTCTATGTGCATATGGTTTGTTTCTTCAGCTAGTTAAAAATTATTGATGGTAAGTAACCATACTTCATATTCCACTGACTTATGGGAAGTATAATAGAAGCACAAAACATTACAGATTATAGGTGCTCAATAAATGCTGTCTAAACAAATGCCAGTTCCTACACTAGCAGATGGCTTAAACAGTCATTCAGTCAATCACGTCTTCCCCATCCACGTACACTGTTGACAGCACTAACTAATCCTATCGCTTGGATAGCTGGTAACTTTCAGAAAATCCTGACTCCTTCCAGGACTCCAGCTATAGATCCTGTCCTCAAGACACTACTTGGAGACAGACCTACTGGGGTTCATAAAGTGGTAGAGTTATGCACAGAGAACTCAACCCAAGGTTGGAATTCAACATCATTGAACTGGTTGTTAACATTTTTGATTATGACACACTGCACTGAGAGCACACATACACCGGTGCAGGAATCCAAGAAGCCTAGTGAGGGTAAAGACCGGATGTCTTTAGCCTTAAAGACGGAAGGGCTACCGAAGTAGAACTGAATGCTTACGGATGCGATACAGAGGTTGGGTGCAGTATGCAGTTGGAACAGCTTTTAAATTTCTTTTTAAGTAAACAAACCAGCCTCGTGAATAATACATGACTGCTTGGCCGAATGCCTAGTGATTGCAGAACCCCTTTGGGGACTGTAGTTTGAGAGCTGCATTTATTAAAACATACAATAACAATAATAACGACAATGAATCTGAACTCTTGTTTTTTCTTCTTATCTTTGCTTCAGAGATGCAGAATATTCAGATGCTCTAAGTACAAAAGATAAACTAATAACAGACAGTCTCTTAAAATTGCACCTATGTGTTTAGGGTTCAGAACTCCTCTCCTGGTACATAGCAGGACTCTCTGACTTGACCCCTGCAGTAAGCACCCTACCTCCCCTTCCTCCTCACTGAACACAGAATATTTGTTACCTCCCAAGACACAGATGTTTGATCAGGTCTCCACATATCTCCCAAGACACAGATTGTAAGAATTTAGGTGTTACTCACTATTCTACTTCCCTTGACATTTCCCAGACCCTTTTTTTTCTTTTACTAACCTTGATTTTTTTTATTTGCACCTTAATATTTTTATAACACTTTGTAGCTTTTAAAGACATTTTATAGAAACTGTTTTTAAGAGTACATCAATCCTGCAAGATGGACTGGATAAACAAAACAGGTGAGATAAGTGCCTTACAAAAAATTATGTAACTTGCCTGGCAATTCACCAGCCTTTTGTATTAAGTGCACTTTCTGACTTTTAAAGATTACTGGTTCTCAACCTTATTCCTTCTGTTCAAACTCTCTTGAACCCTTACTTTATCTGCTACCCACTTTGCCCTTCCACTCTCAGTTGATGATTTTCCCTTCCTTCATTGAAAATATGGTACTCAGTAGAACCATCTAGTTTGTCACCAGTACAGCTACACACCTGCCTGCGTGCAGAGCATCCGCTATTGCTTCCTATTAAAGCACTCTCCACCAACACACGCAAAACGTGTGTTCTCCAAGGCTTTTGCCCTTGAGGCCATGTCCAAATCCTAAAATGCTCAAGGGTCAGAGGCCGAAAAACTAAGAAGAAAGATGCTGCTAATAGGTTAGAAACTTAAGCAGAGCTTTTGGCATTCTCATAGCACTAGAGACACAAAAATAGGTGTTCAGAGCCATTGAAGGAGGAGGGACCTTGTAAACATCCTAAGTTTTCTGTTGAGACCTCTGAGTGGCTTTTCCCTGAGAGAAAGGGCCAAGTGAAAATAGACCAGCACTCACGAAGTCTGAAACTCCAATTCAAAACATCTTAATTTTTGCTAGCTGAAAGGAAACTAAACCCAATATCAGAGAAAATAACAATAAGGTAAGATACAGAAAGTGAAAAAAGAAAAATGTCATTATTTGCCTATGAAATATTTGTCTAGGTAGAAATCAAAAGACTGTAGATAAATTACAATAATTCATATGTGAATTGAACAATATCACTGGATACAAGTTCAATATAAAAATTAATTATAATTCTATATGGTAGCAATAAGCAAATAAATTTAGGTATAATGAAATACACACATATAAGTTAACAAGTGTGAATAAAATAAATTTTAAAATTTAATCATTACCATCGACAGTATCACAAAAATCTATGTCACAATAAATCTACAAATGATGAAGTTTTACTCTGAAATTTACAAAACATTACTAAGAATAACCCAAGAAGACTTAAATATATGAATTGATATATATATATATATATATATATTTTTTTTTTTTTTTTTTTTGCGGTACGCGGGCCTTTCACTGATCTGGCCTCTCCCGTTGCGGAGCACAGCCTCCGAACGCGCAGGCCCAGCGGCCATGGCTCACGGGCCCAGCCGCTCCGCGGCACATGGGATCTTCCCGGACTGGGGCATGAACCCGTGTCCCCTGCATCGGCAGGCGGACTCCCACCCACTGTGCCACCAGGGAAGCCCTGAATCGATATATTTGATGCATTGAAGTTTCAACGTTGTAAAAATGTAATTGTTCTCAAAATGATTTATAATTTCAAAGCAATTCAGAACGAAGTTCCAGCAGAATTTTTCAAGAAGAGTGTGGAAATTGACCAGCCAATTCCAACATTTTTATAGAAATGCAGAGGTCCAAGATAAGAAACAGAAATTTAGAGGTCTTACACTACTAGAAATGAAGACTTACACAGCTCCAGTCACTAAGAGAGTAACTTATCCTGTGGATAGACAAGTAGAACAAAGGAATGGAAGGACATGCAGACACAGTCATACCCTTAACATGGTCACCAAATTTATAGCAGTTGTGGGAAGGTCTGAAAGCAGGTGGAAAAACCAGCCTCTTCAGTAAGATATGAGACAATAGAAGATCTCCAAATGGACAATAAATGCATGATAGAACACTCAACTTCATAATTCATCAGGGAAATACAACTTAAAACTATAACAAAATACTCCTACACATCTATTAGAATCATTAAAATGAAAAAAGATATGGAGAAGTTTTAGCAAAAATGTGCACCAGTTGAAATCTTCCTACACTTGGTAGGTACAACTATTTTGGAAATAAAGTTTGGCAGTGTCTATTAAAGCTGGACATATGCAAACTTTTGACCAGTAATTCTGTACCTTCATATTTAATCAAGAATAAGAAGATTCGGGCCCACAGAGGGCTACCCAACTTCTGCGGATTTCATATCCGAGGCCAGCACACCAAGACCACAGGCTGCCATGGCCACACGGTGGGTGTGTCCAAGCAGAAATAAATGTGGGCATTGTCTGTTAATAATTAGTTTATAATACAGTTAAAAATAAGAAACCATTTTTCTACAAAAGAAAGATGTTAGAGAATCTTATTTATAATTGAACACAACCAGAAATAACCTAATATCTATCAAAATAGAATGCACCAGTAAAATATGGTATATTGGAAAAAATGTATGCTGTATAGCAATGAAAGTGAATGAAGTGTTTTATTAAACGACATGAAAAAATTTCACAAACACAGGAAGGAGTGAAAGAAGCCAGACATAAATAAACACATGCTGTACGATTTCACTTATATAAAGTTCAATAATATGCCTAAATTATTGGTGGTGATAGAAATGAGGAAAGCTGACTTTTCTGTAAGAGGCGATGACCAGGAAAGAACCTGGAAAGATGCTTCTGGGGTTTTTTTGTTGTGGTATATGTCTTAATAAGGAGTGCTGATTTCACAAGTGCTTTAACTACTAGAAATTATCTACCTGTACTCTCATTATCTGTGCTTTTTTCTTCCTCCATCTCTCATGACCTCTTGGTACTGTATCACTTACCTGTATCTCTGCACAGATAACTTCTAAAAAGTGTTACCAGTGTACTTGTTTTTCACATGCTCACCTCTCATTTTTCTCCAATTTCCTCATATATTTTTCTCCCAAAGTCCACAAAGATACAAAGAACAGGCAATTATTTCAAATCCAGTAGTCCCTGTCCTGTGCTTATCTTGTTTGTCTCTCACCAGAATTCAGCACTTCTAGAATCCCTTTCCTTCTTAAACACTCTTTTGCTAACCATCATGACACTGCATTTTCTGACTTTTTTTCCCAATCATCCAGATTCCTCATTCTTATTCTCCTTGGTTGGGATTCCTTGGATGATAACCTCAAAATGTTGGGGTTCATCAAACCTCTGTTTTTAAAGTTTACCACAGTTCTAATTTTAACCAGCAATTTTACAGACTCCTAAATAGTTTTATTAGGAGAGCAGTGATTAATTTTCTAATGTGAAGTAAGTAGTCTTAAACTGCTTGACCTTCAGCGGTTTGACTATGATGTGTCTAGATATGGTTTTCATCGTATTTATTCTGTGTGTGTTTAACATCGATACATTTGATCATTATTGGAAGCTAATCAACCATTAGGTATTTAGTTTTTGTTTTCATTTTAGTCTAGTTCTCAGCCTCCAATTGTATGTATGTGAGGCCATTTAACCATACCTATCCATTTCTTATACTTTCTTCTTTCTTTTATTTTTATTTTATTTCTCCTTTTGGTGCTTTAATTTGTATATTTTCTATTGATCTGTCTTTCATTTTACTAATTTTGTTTAAAGTTGTGTCCAGGATGCTTCTAAAGCCACCCAATGAATTCTTAATTTTATATGTTTTATTATTTAGTTCTAGAGTGTTCTTTTGATCCTTTTTTACAGATTCCAACTCCTTGTTAAACTCTTTATTTTTAACCTATTTTCTATATTTGTCTCCATATTTTAACAAAACTACATTAACTATTTTAAAGTCCTTGCCTGCTAGCTTCTAAGTCAATGGATTGGCTTCTATTACTTTTTTTTTGCTCAGGTGTGTGTTGTGTGTTCCTACATCTTTGCATTTCTTGTAATTATTTACAGGGGACCTTAGGTTTCAATAGACTGTAGAGAAGAAATCAATGTTTTTTCTCCACAGGTATGGTTTTTCTTATTTGTTCATTAGGCAGATCAGATGAGGGGCTGATTAACTTAATACGGTCATGTATTTTGTTGTGTCCAGGTTGGATTTCCATTTTAATTAGTTTCAGCCCACTTCTTGTTTCAAATATCTTGAAGTTGAGTCTCCTTATTGAGACTTTGCTTCCTAAGCACTGTGAACCCACAGATGATTTAATCTGCATGTGCCATCCATTCTGAAGGCTCCCATTTGTCTCAGCACCCATCAAACCTTCCATGAGGAAAAGCGGGCTTGTGTTTGGAGTTCCTCTAATTTAAATCCATTCTGTCGGTCCAGATGGCCTTCAAAGCCTCGCTGGTCTCTTTAGTGATCTTCTGCCCATGGCAAGCCTGATTCTTAGCCTGTTCCTGATTCAAGAAATTCTCTGCAAGAAAATAAGTTTCCAGTGATTCAGTCTACTGAGAAAGAACAATTTTCTACCTGGAATTGTAGTATTTCTAGTCTTCTCGGTTATTTAGACCTCACGTGTCTTTTACAAATGTCTCTCTTTCTAGCTGTTAACTTCTCTAGTTTTTGTGACAAGTTGCCTCCACCTCCAACAGTCTGTAAGAGTAGGGAGAGCTCTGTCATCAGTTAATTATTTCTATGCTAACATCTCCCCTAAAACTCCATAACTCAGAAACTATCTCTGTCTCTCTTTATTTCTCTGTCTTCTTGTCTTTGTGTGTGTGTGTGTGTGTGTGTGTGTGTGTGTGTGTGTGTGTATGTATTTCAAGGCTTTATAGTACCAAGTAACAATAACATTTTTATGTTAAAGGATAAACAATAACTTCTCTATCAGTACCCAATAGGCAAGATTTTGAAATATTAAAACCAGATTTTAATTCACTTTTATTTTAAGTAGTAAATAAAATTAAAAGAATCTAAAGTTTTAGCATTCCAGGGAGGCAATTTTCTGTAAAATGTGAATAATTTCCAGAAAAATTACTTTCATAATTTTTTCCTCAGACCAATATAAACCACAAGTTAAAAACATAATTTTATATAAATAGGTATTTTATATAAATATTGCAAATAAGCTGGTTATACAATTGTAATATTTAATTTAGATATTTGGTATCAAGTTTAATGTTCAACCATAACAAATAATACGTGTAATAACATAACCCAATTCATCTACTAGGTATATTACTTTTATTAGCTGTATCTAAATATTAATTTTAAAATGAACTATTTGTGCAACAGTTTTTTGTGTGGGATTCATTTTGCCCCACAGTTCGAGTGGGAGAACAGAAGTTTACAATTGAGTACCACATAAAGAGGACCCACAAAAATAATCCTTTTCAATACAGATTTGCTTCTGTACTCCACTTTTATTTTTTAAATGCTTTCCTCTGGTCGCCATTTACTAAGTACAAAAGCTAGTATATGAATTCCACTTATCTGAAAGTACCATTTGAGGAAGAAAACAAAGGAAGACCCTTTATCTCACCCACTGTCAGATCTTGATCTCTCCTTTTCCCTAAGGACATCCAACATGCTGCTGTAGGAACCACTGTTAGCACCCCCTCTTTGTCACTGTTCTGCCTGGACAGGGGTGTGAATGAGGTCAGACAACCGTTATGGGCACTAGAGGCACGGCGGGGGCAGGTGAGACTGCTGAAGCGCTGACTCCCCGGTGAATGACAGTGTGATTCCCAGGGCTGGCCTGGAGCAGCATGCCAGCAGGATGACGACCATATTGAATCTCCGGCAGCACCAGCAGTAGGAGACGTTGTTCCATCACTTCCCGGCCTGTCCTGGGCAACACCACTTGGTTTGTCTTTGGTGGTTTCTCCCTTCTGCTCGTTGATCATCCTTACCAACTCCAAATTCCCCCGCCTTTATATTATCTGTAAAGTGACTATTTATCAAATATCTCATTATAAAC
Organism: Physeter macrocephalus; assembly: GCF_002837175.3. Lineage (NCBI taxonomy): Eukaryota > Metazoa > Chordata > Mammalia > Artiodactyla > Physeteridae > Physeter > Physeter macrocephalus. The sequence continues at coordinate 4,113,615 of NC_041223.1, read as the reverse complement.
ACAATGGTGTGTGCACTCAAATTGAATCTACTCCAAAGGACCACTGACTGAGACCTGGAAATACTCTAATCGGAAACCATCTGCATCAGAATGGGATTTAGTATTTATAGTCCACTGTCAATTTTAAAAAGTAAATTCAAAAGTAATGATGCATAATATCTGAGCTGAATTTTATTAGAAAAATTAGAATATTAAAATATTAAGATGGGTAAGGATTTATTAATACTTTCCAGATTATATACATGATTGAGGTTTAAGCATCTATCAAAGCAGCCGTCTTCCAATTTTTATCACTTTTGTCACAGAAACGTATGTTATTGTGCATATTTGGTCGGAATGTTTCAACTATTTACGTCATTTAACTATGGATTTCAAAGTACATAAGCATTATAAAATTATAAGCACAACAACAGTATGGGCCTCTCCATAAAAATGTTAACTCAACAAATTATACCCCATGTTCCGTTTTTCCTAAAATTATTTGAAGTCTGATTTTACAATGATGATAACATGGAAACAGAATACATGAGTATGCTATAAAAAATTAAGAAAAGCTGATCTGAACACATTGAGACGTTGAATTACAGTGACAATTTTTAAACTATTGCGTTTCTCCTCTCTTGAAATAATTGAATGTACATTAAAAGGTAAGGTGTTCTAATCACTACTTAGAAAGTGTGAATTAACTCTAAGATTTTTAGATATGATTCAAATTTGGGATTTACAAATTATTGATCCTCTTTGCTGGAGAGTATTCAAAAATCATTTATACACTGATTCGGTAGGTAAGGATCTTGGATGTTGTCACTTCCATCCTCACAACAAAAAGCTGAGCAAACTGAAAATCAACAACTCTTTTTAGACCTGTCAGAGAACTGAGGTCACAGGAAAAACAGCTTCCTGCAAAATGGAGAGACAGACAGACAGACAGACAGAGAATCACAAACCACTGAAGCAGAAGCCAGAAGCAGAAACTGGACAAGAGCTGGTGCCAGGGGGTACAATGGAAAGAACGGCATGTCTCATGTCTTAGTTAAGAAGCCTCTAGGGAAACCCAAAGATGACAGGAGAGACACAAACAAGAGAATTTTAGTATAGCGAACAGTAAGCACAGTTTAAGTAATAGGTAGGTAAACAAAAAACCTCACATTAAAGGTCTAGTTACTTCAGTTCCTTTAGTCCAACCATCATGTCTGGCTTTCAACAAAAAATTACAAGGCATATTAAAAGACAAACAAACACCACAACTTAAAGAGACACATCAATCCTCACTACCAAACCCAGATAGGGCAGAGATTTTGAAATTGTCAGACCAAGAATTTTAGAAAAATTATGATTAACATGCCAAGGGCTCTAAATGAAAATTGAAAAACACACAAGAAGAGTTGGGAAAAGTAAGCAAAAAGATAGAAACTGTAAGAATGAATTTAAAAGAAATTCTAGAAATAAGAAGCACTATAATAGAAAATGAAGAATGCCTTTGATGGACTCAGTAATTGACTGGACATGACCAAGGAAAGAATCAGTGCGCTTGAAAATATGTAGGTAGAAATTTCCAAAACTGAAATGCAAATAGAAAGTAATTTAAAGATGGAACAGAATACCCAAGAACTGTGAGATAATTACAAAAGATATAACATATGCATAAGGCAAATAAAATAAGGAGAAGAAAGAAAGAAATGGAAGAAATACTTGAAATAATGATGGAGAATTATCCAAAATTAATGACAGATGCCAAACCACACCTCCGGGAAACTCAGAGAACACAAATCAGAATAAATAAATTTAAAAATTTACACCCAGCCATATTGTGTATAAACTGCAGAAAACCAAATAAAAAGAGAAAATAGTGAAAGAATCCAGAGGGGAAAAAAATACCTCATATATAAAAGATCAAATGTAAGAATTAAGTCAGACTTTTCTTTAATCTACTTGCAAGTGAGAGTGAAATAAAATATTTAAAATGCTGATAAAGTGTTGAAAGATAAAACCACTAATCTAGAATTATGTATCTAGTGAAATTATTCCTCAAGAAAAACAAAAATTGAGGGAATTTGTTGTTAATAGACCTGCCTTGTAAGAAATATTAAAAGAGTTCTTCAGAAAGAATGAATACAAGGTAGGTCAGGAAATCAGATCTACCTAAAGGAAGAACATAGGGGAAAATAAACAAAGTCTTACTTTTCTTCTTCTTATACCTATCTAACCAAAAACAGTGTGTTTGAAATAATGATAACAATATCTTTATTAAAAAATCACGAATGGGTGTTAGGTTTTGTCTAATTTTTTGCATCTGTTAAGATAATCATGTAGTTTTTCTCTTTTATGTTATTAATAGGGAAAATTACATTGATTGATTTTCATATGTTCAATCTACTTGGCATTTCTAAGAAAATACCACCTAGTTGTGGTGTTTCCATTTTAAATGTTGCTGGATCCATCAACATTACTGGTGTTATGTTGAAGATTTTTGTGAGTCAGAAGGTATTTCCACCTGTAGTTTCTTTTCTTATGATGTGTTTATTTGGCTTTGATATGAGGCTAATTGTGGCCTCATAAATAAGTTGAATTCTTTTACATTTTTGGAAAGTTTTTGAAAGATTAATGTTTGTTCATTTGGCAAAATTCACCAGTGAAGCCAAATGGTGGTTTATAGCGTCATCCATATCATCTGATTACCCAGAGATTTCCTTAAATGCTGGAAACCAGCTATTGTTGAGGGGTTCTGAGTACCTGCTGGGGTCCACCTTCCATTCTCAGGTATGTAGTTTACACTTCTGCCTTCGCTTTCACTTCCTCCTTGCACAGAGCCTCAAGGGCAGCCAGAAGTGATAGCTTAGGACTTGCTTAGGCTTTTACTCAGAATGTGCACAGCCCATGGAGTGAGCATGGCCTTCTAGATTCCCAGGACTATCTTAGAGCTTTCCAAAGCTCCCTATGGACATCTCATTCTCCACTGTTTCCTTTTCAGATTTTTTTCCAGCTCATTGTTTTCCCCAGTTGTTATCACCCACACAGGCAGCTGCAATATTAGTTAGTTCCTGCTGATTTTTTCCATCAAACACCCCAGAGGAAAGGCTGTTCCCATAGGCTGAGCTCTAAATCAGGTCAAATGAAGACAAACTTTGTGTGTGCGATTTTCAGGGGAATACTAGAGAGGTCTAATAATGACAGTTATATAAAAACTACATCTTCCAGGAGTTCCAGCCACTTTCTGCACCTTCCAGGGGCTGCTAAGCTGCTGGTTTTCACTGTGACAGTGGGCAACTGGTTTTTAAGGGTTTCATTGAGCTTAAGAGAGGGGAGTTCATTTTGCTTGGATTTCTTTAAGCTTCTTGGATGTTTATATTCATATATTTCATCAAATTTGGGAAATTTTCAGCCATCATTTCTTCTAATAATTCTCTATGTCCCTTTTCCACTCTCTTTTCCTTCTGGGACTCCCATAATGTGTGTGTGAGTCTGTTTGATCCTGTCCCACAGGTTCCTTAGGCACCAGTCACTTTTCCATAATCTTTGTCTCTTTCTGCTCCTCAAACTCAATTTCCACTGTCCAATCTTCAAGTTCATTAATTCTTTCTCATTTCTGCTCAGATCTGCTTTGAATCCCTCTGGGAACTTTTCCTGTTTGTTATTGTACTTCTCAGTTCCAAAATTTCTTTTTTAGGTTGTCTGTCTCTTTATTGATATTTCCACTGTATTCATACATTGTTTTCTTGACTTTCTTCATATTTTCTTTGAGCACTTATGACAGTTATTTTACAGTCTTTGTCTGGTATGTCTGTCATCACTCATTTTCAGAGGTTATTTTCTGTTGATTCTTTTTGTCTCTTTTGAATGGGCCATACTTTCTTGTTTCTTTGCCTGACTTCTGTTTTTTTTGTTCAAAACTAGACATTTGAATATAAAAACATGGTAACTGGAAATCAGATTTGCCCTCTTTCCCAGGGATTACTGTCTTTTTTATTGGTTTTGTTTACTGTTTTTTTTTTTTTTTTAATTTGTTTGGGCTGTCTATATGCCAAGGATCAACCTGAGGTGTATAATTAAGGTCTTCTCAGGTTTTTTCTAAGCTTGTGCCTTTCCCTGTTCAGGCATGATTACTTTCTAATTTTCCTCATATATGCAATGGCTTTGGAATGTCCTAGTTTTTAATGTCTGGCTCCCAAAAGAGAAAAATTGTGGGAGAAAATAAAGGTCACTGGCCCTTTAACTCCCCTGAAGTCACTTTAGACAGAGTGGGAGAGGGTCTCAACAATGGGGGGGAGATGCAACAATAAGGGCTGCCTACATTTGTCTGCACTTCCTTGAGCAGAGGCAACGATCAGTGATCAGAGCACACAGCCATGATATTCAGAGGGCAGGGTCCTATTTGCCCAACCTGGGTCAGGGATGGGAATGAGTAGGGTGGAGGATGAGTAGCTGCTACTGTGCTAAGAGCTAAAATTGACCATATTAACTACAATTTGCTGTTCAAGTCTTCCTCTGGAGTTTGCAAGCCTTCAATAGACTCCAGAGTTCCAAAGTAGATACATCACACAGATTCTGCCAGTGTACTTGCTGTCTAGATGGGGAGGCTGATTCCTGCTGCTTCCTACTCTGCCATCATCCCTAAATCCTTTGTGATGGGCGCTCATACTGTTGAAAAGCCAAAAGACAGAGCTAGTTACCTCAAAATGAAAAGAGAGATTTTAGTAAAGATCTCTTCTGTTTCTTATCAATGTTCTTATAGAAGTTTACCTATATGTGCACTAAATAATCGTAATTTAGAAAATACTCTGAAGCTGTTTCTAGCCTTTCAAAAATGCTTATATCTTTAAAGTATTCTTTCCCACCTTTTGGGCAAATTTTGTGATATAAGTTAGTAATTATTGTTAGAGTTTCAGAATCATTTATTAATAAAATATGGCATTTCCCTGGCAAGAAAAATCCCATTAGTGCTTTGCTATAAAAGCCCCATAAGTGGAGTTCTAAGTACTTTACCAGCTTCCTATCTTTTTTTTTTCATTTTTGAATGACAGCTTGAATCATTAAAAACAGTTAGCACTAAAATCTCTAAATAGAGATTACTTAATTTAATTAAATATGCTTTATGCTTTGCAATTGCCACAAAGTGGTTCCTGCAAACTTCTAACTCATTATTTCATGCACACACAGTGTCAGTGGAATACTAAGAGAGTACAGATTTTAGACCTCTTAGCTCCACTTTGTAAACATCTTTAAAAATTCAAGAACTCTCCGGAAATTTTGTGTTGGCCTGTGAAACTTATGTAATTCCTGATCATTTTTTACTAAAGTTACTATACTTTCTTTTGTACTTCTGTAATTCTGATTTGCTTTTTGTGCATGTATTTACACCATGAAGGCTAAGGATTCCTCTCACAAACTTTAAGAATTGCCTTTTTAATTTTTCATGGCTGTATTTAGCTCATCCTGATTTCTTTTTGTCGCTGTACACCAGAAAATTTTCCTGTTTCAAAGCTTCACTTTCCAAGTTTGAAATTTTAAAATTTATCAGTTTTGCAATTTAAAATAAAACTTGCAGTTTTCAAACTGTGAGTATACCTCATCTCACTGAATTTCTTATATTACAAAAACACATTGGCATTCTTGATTTTTTCCTTGAGGATAAACATAAGTTCCTCTCATGATCTTCTTGCTGACTTTTAGATTACTGCAATTTGAAACCAATGCAAGCTTAAGCACAGCTGATAGAAGCCAAAGGGTTGCTAGTACTAACCAGTATGTGTAGATTTCAAGGACTCTGAGGTCACCCTGCCTGAGTTTGAAAACCAGTTTTACTACCTTGGTTGAATAGTTACACGAAATCACATTTATTCTGAGTCTCAGTTTCTTCTTCTGTAAAATGGCAATTATAATTGTACCTGTGTGAGAGGGTTATTGTGAGGAATAAGTGAGTCAATATATGTAAATTATTAAGCACAGAATCTGCCATGTAGTCAGCACTCAATAAATGAGAACTTTTTTCAGCTACATTTTATCTAGCACCACATTTATCCTGGACTTCTATCATTTATGTACATTATATCCTACCTTCAAAATATCTCTGCAGAGTGTTTACTCTATACTCATTTTACACGTGAAGAACCAGGCAGTTAAATGCCTTGCTCAAGGCTGTAGAAGAGATGCTTGGTAGAGCCAGACGTCAACGCAGGTCTAAGTCAGACAACCTCTCCTCCTTCCCCACTCTGATGTCTTCCACCCAGAATAGAGAAATCAGAAAAACACAAAAGTTAAAATCTTGCTTTGTGCACTCCAAATATGTAGAAAACCTGGAGTGTGACATCTTTTCTAGGTGGGAAGGGAAAGCTGATTGAAAACCAAAGGGAAGTAGGAAACATTTCATACTCACCTGAGAGGAGAATTGGGGGAGATTTGCTGACTGCCCTCAGCTCAATCTCTTCTCTGCTACTTCTTAAATCTGCCTGAAGTTCAGATACAGAGCCACCCAGTGAGTCCTAGACTGGATCATACAGTGTGCGAGGACAAGATCTAAATAGGCTCAGTGAGAATGCAGCCCTGGAGTCAAGACCTTCACAACCTGCACAGCTACACCCACGCGCTGGGGAACTGTCCACCCACTGATAGTCAAGAAACTCAGCCTCTGCCTTCAGTTCATAGCTTAGAAGATTATGCACATTCTGCTTACCTTAGAGACAAGGTCAGATGGCTGATGCTTCCAATTTCTAAAATTCTCAATAGACCACTTAGAGCTATAGCTGCATAGAGAAAATCTACTGGACTTTCATCTTTGTTACCTTGTCCCTCACCCTCACTCTCAGCTGTTACATGAGTTTCTATTTCCCTGGGCAAACAGGAAGAATCAAAAGAGACTTTCCATAAACTTTACCCACCATATCTACCCAATTAAATAGAATCTCACTCATGTGTGTGCTTCCTAAACTGTGTCCATAAATAAACACTCCATGCTCCTTAATCTAAAGCCAGTCCCTCAAGTTGTACTTAGGTATCACTTGTTCAAAGCTTGGCACATGAGGTCGATGAACTGATTTCATCAGATGCTGCTTCCTTAACTGAGAGGAAGATGGATAACCAGAGAGAGAAAAAGAGACAGAGAGAGAGAACCAGTGAGGAAAGAGATGGCCTGGACTCCTACTAACTCCTCAGTCCTAGTTCCAGGGGATTATTAATGTGTTACATTAACTTCTTGTGGCAATTGTGTCTTGGTAAAAACCAAAGGCAATGTTACTAGCCTTCAACCTCTCTGTTATCAAATCATGAATTAACTTCATGTTTAATTTCCTCAGAAATATCTCAGTTTTAAGGGGAAAAAAAGCTGGATATGTGTAGCTTTATCATCTTGGGGAGCTCTAAAAAACAACTTTATTAAAGTTCCTCTTCTGTTTTATAATTCTCTTATTACAAATTTAAGTTTCCAAACAACAGTTCTCAACACATTTTTCTCTAAGCATATCTTTATTTGTCTATCCATTTGCTCAACTGCTTCATAATCCACTTGAGAGCAATGTAGCATGGCATGTGCACTCATAAATGGTTTATAAATGAATAAACCAGATAGATAGATGATAGATAGATAGGACTAGGTATACATATAGATGTAGATATAGTTCATATCTTCTATCTCTGATAGGAATATGATGACAGCTGACTTCTGAATTTTTCCTTGTCTTTTCTTGGAAAATTTTAGAGAAATAAATTGAGCAACAATGGAAATCTCAAATCTTCAGGAAAATTTTGAGAAAACACACAAGTTCCAAATTTTATTTAAGTGTCACCTACATGAGACCAGAAACTGTGGGAGAAATTTTCAGTATATACTGGTGTGGTGGGGAAGTTCAGGGGGACTGTAGCTGTGTCAGATACCAGAAGCCAGGAGTAAATGTTCACCCCTAGGAGGGAACCCCATTTAAACAGGAAGTGGTTTCTGAGCGAAATAGAAAAAGACGCCATGGAAAGTACTCAACGGAAAGCCAAAGGAGGCAGATTTCAGGAAACAACACCTTCTAAGAAGCATTCAAGGACAGAACTCCAGAAATTCTCTCCTTTATATTCTAGATCATCACATCTTCACTGTCTACTGAGCACAGGGCAACTAAGAAAGACAGAAGAAAAATATCCAAAATAACTTCCAGGTAAAAAAAAGAACAACAATCTAAATTTTAAAACTTCCAGGAAAAAATGAGGGTGATAAAATGGCACCAAAAGAGATGGAGATACAAATAAGAAATTATTTTTTCAAAGAAAAATCCACCCTAAAATTGGTATATCAATATATAAGAAAGAAGGAAAATACAATATTGAAATACCTAACTCAAAACATGAGAAAAGTTAAATATAGAAAAAGATGAATAGCACAATAGAAAAACGCACAAGGTTTGGGAATGAAAAGTTCATAGGAAAGAAGTTCTTATTATCAATGCCACTCATAATAAGAGATAAGTAAATTTAAAATTACACAGAGATGCCACTTCTCTCTTGTCAGATTAGCAAAAATTCCAAAACCTTGACAATATAGTTTTTTTTTTTAATCAAGTTAAAATATACACTCATACGGTCCTAATGGGATCACTAATTGCTTACCCCTAAGAGGTCAATTGACAATATATAAGACAATTAAGGCAAAGAAAATTGTATTTTATGCTTTGTTCTAGGAACCCAACGTCTTAGAATTTGTCTTACAGATATCACACACACACACACACACACACACACACACACACACACGTTATTGACACCTAAATACCAAATACATATTTTGTTATTGTAGCATTGTTTTTCATAGCAAAAGATTATAAACAAGGTAGTGTGATTCATAAGAGAAAAGTTGTTCGGTTTAAGTGAATTAAAATTTTAAAAATTCGCTCTTCAAAATACATTGTTAAAAGTTTGAAAAAATTGAAAATTGCCGCAGACTAGCAAAAAAGTATTTTAAAAGCAAACATCTGAGAAAAGCCTCGTATCTAAAATAAATAAAGAACAATTGGAACAGTTACAACCCAGTCAAAAGTTAGGCAAGAGATTGGAGCAGATATTTCACAAAATAAAATGAGCATATTGGAAATATGAAACTAACCGTTAAATGCAAACCAAAACCACCACTACAGATACTGCCACAGATATCTGGGTAAAATGGGTAGAATTCAATGGCTAAAATTGAAAAGACAGACAGTACCAAGGGCTGAGGAGGATGGGAGTAAGTGATCTCTCGTAGGCATGCAAAGTGGTCCAGTCACTTTTTGAAACAGTTAAGAGCGGCCACCAAGATTCCCAGGGAATCACTGATTGATGAAAATATTCTGTAGACTGCTTATGTTTTACCCTTTTGAATTTTTTTTATGAAGGTATGATTGACAGACAAAAACCTCTACATATTTAATGTATACATCTTGATGAATTTGGAGATGAGTATATACCCTTGAAAAAGTCACCATGTAATATGATCTAAACTTGACCATCGTCTTTAAGAGTTCCCCTCCTCCTTTTTTTGATAAGAACATTTAACATAAATATTAAATCACTGTGTTATACACCTGAAGCTAATATATTGTTGTATGTCACTTACACCTCCTTTAAAAAAAATTTTAAAGCACAACAAAAAAATAACATAGGAATTTGATTCTATCAAAATAAAATTATCTTCCTTCAAAACTTTTTTAAAAAAAACACACATTTAACATAAGATATACCCTCTTACCAAATTTTTAAGTGTACGGTGTTGTCATCTTTGTACACCATGCTATATCGGTCTCTAGAACTTATTCATCTTGCGTCAGTGAAACTATGCAGCCTTTGATCAACATATCCCTGATACCCACCCCCCGCCATGCCTAGTAACCACCATTCTACATTCTGCTTCTGTGAGTTTGATGGTTTCAGATTCCTGATATAAGTGGGATCGTGTAGTATTTGTTCTTCTGTGTCTCCCTTATTTCACTTAGCATAATGTCTTCCAAGTTTGAACATGTTTGTAGTAAATGGCAGGATTTTATTATTTTTCAGGCTGAATAATATTCTATTGTGTGTATATACCACATTTTCTTTATCTGTTCATCTGTTGATGGACATTTATATTGTTTCCATGCCTTGGCTGTCGTAAATAATGCCGCAATGATATATCTTCGAGATCCTGACTTCAGTTTGGGGGGGTATATACCGAGAGGTGATAGATTGCTGGATCACCTGGTAGTTCTATTTTTAATTTTTGGAGAAGTCACTCTACTATTCTCCATAATGACTGTGCCAATTTACATTTCCACCAACAGTGCACAAAGATTCCCTTTTCTCCACATTCTCACCAGCACTTGTTATCTTCTGTCTTTTTGAGAAAAGCCATTCTAGGTACAGGGTGATATCTCTTTGTGGGTTTGATTTGCATTTCCCTGATGATTAGTGATGTTAAGGACTTTTCCACGTACCTTTAGTCACTTGTATGTCTTTTTAGGAGAAATGTCTGGTCAAGTACTTTGTCCATTATTTAATGTGGTTATTTTGGATCTTTGATAGTGAATTATAGGAATGCCTCATATATTTTGGATATTTACACTTTATCAGGTGTATGACGTGCAAAGATTTTTCTCCATTTCTTAGTCTGCCTTTTCAATTTTGTCGATTGTTTCCTTGGCTGTACAGAAGCTTTTTCTTTTGGTGTAATCCCAGCTGTCTGTGTTTGCTTTTGTTGTCTGTGGTTTTGGTACCATATCCAATAAATAATTGACAGGTTGGGGCAGACCTTGGCATCACAACCTTTTCCTCTTCGACCTGGACCTTTTCTGTATTGGAGTATTCCACGCTTTGCTCTTCCTGTAGACAAAGAAGAGAAAAAGATGTTGGCCTTGGAAGCCACATATCAAAGGTGGCAGAGCTTCCCTGTGTCTGAATTTCAAAATGCCTGTTTGGAAAAGAGCTTTTCCTGCCCTTTTCCTTCTCCCAACCCTGGGCTTGGTACTACTCAACAGCATTATGTGAGCAAGAGATAAGCTTATGTTCTGCTTAGTTATATATTTGGGGACCAGTTAGTTTTTCAGGTTGGTAACTATCATGAACAGGATATTTTCTATCCATGATGCACTGCGTACATCTAGTCTTCTGATATTAACTCTCACTTAGTACATCATAATATGCACCCACATTTACATACCCCTCCTCAGTTCAGAAAACCCAGATTGCCTGGTATTTCTCTCCATCATAAACAATGCTGCCATACACATCCACACGCCTACCTCCAAACCTATGAGAACTCCTTTGGAGGGGATAACATACACAAAATTGATTTTTCTGAGCCATTGCCTTTAACTTAATGAAGTACATCCTGCTCTCTACAGTGGCCTTCAGAAGCCAAAATAATATAAATCTCAGCAACAAACTGACAAACTTTTTAAACATAGGATGGATTTGTTAATAGATAAACAGCGACTACCTGGTTCTTCTTGGAATAGGAATAGGCATAAATCAGAGTTTTAAAAAATTAGGTAAAGTTAAACAAAACAAAATATTATAGGCAGTGAGGGTGGCTAAAAATGAATTTCTGAAAAAAGTGAAAGGCCGTGCTTTTACTGTTTATGTAAACGAGTCATGTCTTCATCTGCTTTTGTAGGCTCTCCTCATTGCTCTATACGTAAACATTGGGTTACCTCAGGACTCTGTCTTCAGGCTTCTTCTCTCTCTGTGCTCACCCCCAAGATGCTACCATTCACTCTCATGGTTTTAAATACCATCTAAGTGCTGGAAAACCCAAAAGTACACTCCAGCCCAGAACTCTCCCCTGAATTTCCTATTTCCAGCTCTCTACTCAATATCTCCTCTTGGTTTATAATAGGAATCTCAATATTAATGTATCCAACACTAAACTTTTTGCTTGTTTCAGGCTTGGGTTCATTTCTAAATGAGAGAAAAATCAAAGCAACATTAACTAAAACAAAATAAAAGTTCTTCTGCCTCATGAAAACACGAGGAGTCAGGGTGGCATGACTGCGCCCTATTAACCATCCACGTTGCTGCCTTTCAAAGCTCCAACCGTGGCCAGTGTCTCATGGGTCAAAACAGTTTAATCAACCCCAGCCGATCAATATACATTCTAGCCTTTTGAAGAAAGAAGAGATGGAGAAATGTACAAATTCCCCTCCTGGTCTTTAGGGACACATGCCAGAAGTTTCTCAGGCTTTGAAGGTCTCAGAGAAAACCCTGATATGTTATTCCCTACTAAGGTTTGGAATAACTTGAGAAAAAAATTAAAGGTGCTACAAAGTGAAACTCAAATATAACTTTGATGGCATAGAAAAAAAAAGCTGGTTGTGTGTCTGTTGGTCAGGTGACCATGGACCTTTACCCTAGACCAGAGGCGAGCCCCACAGAGGGGCAGTGGTCATTTTCCCCGCGTGCATCTTATTCCAAACAGGAAGGATGGTGGGGTTAAGCCAAGCATGTGCAGTTATTCCACCCGAACGTACTGACGGGTTACGCCTCCCCACCTCTCAAGGAGACGGAGAGAAGCCAGTAGAGTGCTCTGGATAAATCTCTTCTCTAAAAAGCCAGAAGGGTCTAAGCGTTCATCTTTAACACATGATACTATCCTCATCTTAGGAGCGGGGTCACACTTCACTGCAAGAAATCCTAAGGAGGGCTTCCCTGGTGGCACAGAGGTTGAGAGTCCGCCTGCCGATGCAGGGGACGCGGGTTCGTGCCCCGGTCCGGGAGGATCCCACGTGCCGCGGAGCGGCCGGGCCCGTGAGCCGTGGCCGCTGGGCCTGCGCGTCCGGAGCCTGTGCTCCGCGACGGGAGAGGCCACGACAGTGAGAGGCCCGCGTACCGCAAAAAAAAAATAAATAAATAAATAAAAATCCTAAGGAATGTGGTATGTATTCAAGGGGGTCTTGTGTTCAGCTAAAATTCAGAGCTTCTGTTCCCAAGGAAGAAGAAATCATAGTTTCTTGTGGCACCAAGTCCATTTCACTGCAACCTGCCTTCCTCTTGGCCACCTGAACATCCTTGTGTATATCGCTTACACACGGTCTCTCCCCAAAAGACAGAAGCCCAAGGTGCCAACCAAATGACTTTGAATATTATTCAAGTTTCAGGATGTCTGAGAGGTGCTCAGTCATCTTCATCAGATCGGGGTTTGGATCCCTGTGATACAGTGTCTGTAAAATAAAAAGGATGTAAACTGTCATGTATACCAATAGAAAAGGGGAGTAGGAAAAGGTAACCTCAGCAGAACCTGCACTCAGAAGGCAGGCAATGGAACCCTTGTCAGTCCTAGGCTACAGCAGCTTCAGGTCCTGCCGGCCAGGGATTATGCACACTCTTGCCTCACAGTGGATTCAGTGCTTTTTTTTTTGCGGTACGCGGGCCTCTCCCTGCCGTGGCCTCTCCCGTTGCGGAGCACAGGCTCCGGACGCGCAGGCGCAGCGGCCACGGCTCACGGGCCCGGCCGCTCCGC
>NC_041223.1:4075588-4100094 GCF_002837175.3 Physeter macrocephalus | reverse complement strand
CAGGGCCCCCGGCTCACGGGCCCGGCCGCCCCGCGGCACGTGGGATCCTCCCGGACCGGGGCGCGAACCCGCGTCCCCCGCGTCGGCAGGCGGACTCTCCACCACTGCGCCACCGGGGAAGCCCCGGATTCAGTTCTTTGAGTCTCAATTTGTCCTACTCTGCTCTCTCAGAGCAGCAGCCCTTCCTCCTTGTCTTTCTTAGCTCCTGATTACATCCTTTGGAATGTTTTCCCTCATCCATTATTCTCCACGGCCACATCTGAGATGAGCTCTGGGGAGTCCACTCTTTGGGAGATCTGTGCAGACGATATTTTACCTTTAAGGTTGCTTGTCTTCTGCGGGAATGGCAGCTCCAGGAAGGCTGACCCTGTGTCTTGCTCAGTACTGTAACCCCAGAATGGGGAAGAGTGGTTCTTGCTTGTACCATGTACTCAGTGACTATTGGTAGAACACTGCCCGGCCTTGTTGAGTCCTCTTATCCATAGCAGGGAGCAACACAGATCGTTCTCTTTTATCCCCATTGTTCTATTAATTTATGGTTTCGTCATACAACAGCCAACAGGTTCAAGGAATCTCTGTGGTATGCTTCTGAAATTCCAGGGATCCGTTTCTTTCACCAGACAATACATGCGTTACTGCCAGTTCACCTATACTATCTCTTTGCTGTAAAGGTGTCGGTGTATGAAAAGGTATGTGACCATGTTTTTAGTAGCAAACCAGCACACGCTACTTTAAAAACCCTTCCTTCCTTTTTCTGAAAAGCTTCTGCCGTGTGTTAATTACTATTAAGGACACTGAGAATATGAAGACAGAAAAAAACACAGTTGTTGTTGTTTTTCTTTAAGAGCAGGAGAGTGCAGGAAACCTAGATATGGAAGTAAAAATCAAAAAGAAACTTAGGACGATGTAATATCTTATAATAAAGGGACGTGCTGAGGAGCAAATTGGAGGGAAAGGATAGCAAGGGAGGGTGAGGATAGGAGCAAATTTCCAAAGGAAAATAATTATAAAGTAGGCACCGCTCTTCTTCACGAGCCATGGTACTCTGACACCAGATCCCCAGAGCTCTTCGGACCCCTAGGCTCTCAGCTGAGTGACCAGCCCGTTCCAGCTTCCCGGACTGTAGGACGTGTGCTCTGTTGCAACTGCTCTGCCCCTATTTCATCTATTCTATCAAAATGCAATGAATTTCCACTCATTTTCCTAAATTCGACTGCATACACATAGAGCTGTCGTTTCTCAAGAAATCTTATAAACTAATTTTATTCAGTATAAATAGTCATCATTAGGTTAGAAGTGACTTTCCTCAAGGGCCTTGCTATTTAACACATGAGCAAAGGACTGCTGAAGTTGGAAAATAATTTGATGCTGAGAATGAGTTGCTAAAGGGAGCAAGGAGGAATTACTGGGTCAGAGGGAGTTTCTCGGCACTCCTAAGTTTGTTCCAAGAAGCAGCTTCTTTCTCTGCCGTCGGTGAAGTCTGTTTCCTCTCAGGGTCTATGGAACGCCTGAGGGATAGGGAATATCCTTGCCTGGCGGAGCCTAGTGATGGCGTCCACTTCAGAGGAATCTGGTAGAACCTCTCTGTGGCTATTGAAATTAATTTTCCGAAATATATTTACGAAAAAGTGGTCACAAAAATGTGCGCAGTGTGATTCAGTGTGTTATCAGGCTGCCATTCTATCTACATAAACATGTACACTCAGACTTATATGCATACGATCCTGGAAGAATATATATCACAATATTCACAAAGGCTCTTCAGAAATGGAAGGATTATATATATTACTTTTATCTTATTTTTTTGGCCTGCAAAAACATGTATTCATTACATTTTAGTATGGAAATACGAGTTATTTTACCAAAAAAAAAAAAAAAAAACATACCAGTACTACAGTTGTTTAAAAAAACAAAAACTGCTTCCTAAATATAGGCAGACACCCTCTTAACAGTTCCCTTTAGAATATTTGAGACAGGTTAGAATTTTCCAAAAGATTTTTAACTGATTCCGAGAGAGAGAATAAAGGGGAAACGGCAAAGAAAGGACAGGAAATATAAAACCAGTCAAGCTTTCAAAGTACAGGTTTCGTATCCCATAACTACTTTTCAAGCTCACAGACCATGTTTCCGCTGTCATCCTATCTCGTTCCAGCCCCAAAGTTTTAGAGCAACTCTTCGGGCCACGTGCTATGATTCCTGCACTCTCGGCTCTAGACAGAGATCCCATCTTATTTTCAAATACACACAAAAAAAGTGGTCTTCAGGTCATCCCAAACTCTTCACCTGCATCTAGTAAAAAAAGACCCATTTCAGGTAATGGACAATTTTTTTCTACTTCCGCTTTTTGTTCTGAGGGATGTCAATTATCAAAAGCCCATTGAAAATCCATTTGTAACTGAAACTGTCACTCAAATATAAGTGTATTTTCCTATTCTCAGCCTCCCCATTACCTCCGGCACTACAGATTATGGAAGACCTACCCAAGTGCAAATTATTGCTATATCTCAAAGGGATTCTTTTCAGGATATTTGAGTCTGAGGTCCTAATTTTGAATCTCAAGTTTCCCATGTCTTAGCTCTGTGTTTTTGAGCAAATTGATTCATTTTTCTAATTCATAATTCGTTCTCCATTCCCACTTTTATGGACATTTGCTGAAGATCAAAGGGGGTAGCAGCTGTCAATTGTTTGTACTGTGTCTGGCACAGAGTAAACAATGAGTGATAGGAATGTCACAAGTCTTACAGCAGTAGTTCCCAGGGACTCTGTTCTGAAACTTTTCCAAAGACTTTTAGTTACTTGTACAGTTATTTATTAGCACCTTTAGGACCGGAGTTGAGCCATGAAATGTGTCACTAGCTACTCTTGAGCGTGGGAAGGGGAGATGACCATGCAGTTTTTACTTTGAGCAAATAATCTAGGAGGCAGAAATGCACGGCCTCTGGGGAGACCCTCCCATCACTCACGTTCACTCCCTGTTAGTGCAGCAAATGAATTAGATCTTTAGCTACACACCCAGCCCGTGGCGGGAACACACGGGAAATCAGATGCAAGAAAACGCACAGACTAGAGAGCTAATCCTCTATGAGAAACTAGAAAATACTGCTTAGTCTCACCTCACCACAGACACTGTGTGTTTAAGGAGAGGAAAAGCAGTTTGCTTGCTAATGTGGCTAGCCTAATATGGCTTATTATCTTTTCCTTCTTTCTTTTTTGGGAAAGCTTCCCAGATGATGATTTATTTGCCCTTCCAAATAGCACCTCGGAGGCTGAAGAAATAGGAGGGGTGTGAGGGAAAAGGAAACTTGTTAACAGGGTGGGATTTTCTCCTTCTCCAAGTTAGTGGATTCCTTGGTGTCTATTCAGAGGATAAAGAAAAGATCCTGCCTGTTATTCAGCTTCAGCAAACACACAAACCAAACACGTCTCTGTCTGCAGCCTGAGGGGCAGATCTGTGAGTCGGGCTGCTCTGAATTCCTGTGTCAGGGAGCTCCACATCAGCACGTGACTAAGCGGGGGGTTCATTACAGGAACAGGGATTCCTTGGCAGAGTTAAAGCATCATTTTTTCCTCTTCCCATCACTGTGTTCATTTTAACTCCTCTCCAGAAGTTTTCTCTCTACCCTGGTGAGGGAAGGGGATGGATTTAGAGGAGCTAGAAGAGGAGAGAAAGAAATGAACCAACTGGTCCAGGACACATAAGACACAATATGTAGGTCCCTCGTTTGTGCGGTTCTATCTCTAGACCATGAGGAGGAGGAGGTCTGGATCGAGAAATGATGCCAAGAGTAGAGATGCAGTGTTTCTTCCTGGTGGTGGAGGGGACAGGGAGATGCAACTAGTTGCAAAAACATCTTTAGCTTTTTCTTGAGTATGAAGAAGAATTGATTATTTCAGGTGGGAAAAGAATTTGAATTCCCAAGTTAAATGTGCAGAGAGCTGGAAGCATACAACTGAAGAAGGTAGGAGAGGGAAGAAATCCCACGATGCTGATTTATTTGTGAGCAGAGGGAAATTAGGAGACAAGAAACATAATTAATATGCATTCAAAGCAGTATATGTATCTTCACTGGGTTAGGCACTTTTATAGGTTAAATTGTTTCCCCCAAAAGATATGCTAAAGTCCTAATCCCCAGTACCAGAGAAGGTGACCTTATGGGAAGAAAGGGTCTTTGAATATGCAGCTGAGTTAGGATGAGATCATGCTGCGGGTGGATGGGCCCTGATACAGTATGATGGATGGGTGTTCTTACAAGAAGAGAAGAGACACAGAAAGACACACAGATAGAGAGTCACGTGACCACAGTGGCAGAGATTAGAGTGACACAGCACCAAGCAACCACCAAGGACCATGGCCACCACCAGTGGCTCGAAAGAGGCAAGAGAGCATTCCACTCAGAGCCTTAGAGGGAGCCTGGCCCTGCCAACAACTTGAGCTGGGCCTTCTGGCCTCCAGAACTGTGCTGGAACACATTTCTGTTGTTTTAAACCATCCAGATTGTGGCATGTTGTTTCAGCAGCCCTTGGAAACTAATATACACCCTGAAGGAACTATGACCAAAATAGGATACCATTTTTACTGTTAAAGGATCTGCAACGTAACTAGGAAGGTTACCTTGTGAGGGTTGAAAACAACCTGTTACCACTGCTGAGAGAAGACAGAGATCAATGTTACCATACCGAGGCTGTCGGTGAAGTGTTTGTGCTACAATTTCTGATTGAGGCCTCATGCTATACTTGTATAATTATAATTTTAGAACTCTATTATTTTGAAGTTGAAATGCGCTAAAGAGAATATTCAAGCTCTTGCAAAATGTGCTCGAATTAGAGGTAAGGTCCCCAAGAGTCACTTCATCACTGCCCCGGCCCTGCTATTTCTGCCTCTTTAATGGGGCAGGTTCACTGTGATCTGTCCCAGAAACATGACATCGGGTCATTATAATGCTGTCATTTAGCATAAACGTTTAAGAGCTTGCCTTCCCCCAGCCAGTAAGAACAGGGATTTCCAATGCTTGAGTGGACTCACCCGTCCTCACGTTTGTTAGCTTGTGTCTTGAACCGTGTCTCTAAGTCTCTACCACCAACATCATATTCACCTTTATTTTTTTTTAAGAAGCGGAACCTGACTCTCAAGAATTTAGGTGGAAAATAATTTTTTAAGGTATTGAGTGGCTTACAGAATACTAAGAAAGACTTAAGACCTGGACTGTGTAATAAGCAGGACCAGGCAGCCAAAATCCAGTCCCATGAGCCATCCAAGGAGAAGAGTGGGCCGCACCCTGCAGACTCCGGAGTGGCCTGGGCATCTCTCCTGCCCGCTGCTGTCCTTGTCCTGAGACCATGGTTGCCGCCCTCCCTCCTGGTTCTTAGTCTGTGACAAGTCACCTGGGTGTCTGAGCCTGGCCTCATCTTAATCTCATGTAATTAGTTGTACAAGCAGTATGTAATTGTGCAATTAAATGTCAACTTCTTAATCTCAAAATATTTATATTAGCAACTTCACAAGAGTAAGAAATCTGTCATGAAATAAGAAAACGACTACTAGTTACTCCTTTCCAGGAGCAACGGTAAATAATCCAGCATCACACAATTTCCTGCTTTGTTAAGAGCAAGTTGGAAATGAAAATAAAGTAAAAGTTACAAAATCTTTTTAATTTTGAGGTTCTGCCAATAAGACGATAAACTCCCAAAGGCAGAGAATAGGTTCCAATGTTTCTTTATCTCTCCGTGGACACCTGAGCCTGTGCATTGGTGCCCTCGGTGCTGGTTGAGTGTCACTCCCCCGACCCCAACCGGGAACATCCTAAAACACACAAAGAGGGCTTCCCTGGTGGCGCAGTGGTTGAGAGTCCGCCTGACGATGCGGGGGACCCGGGTTCGCGCCCCGGTCCGGGAAGATCCCACGTGCCGCCGAGGGGCTGGACCCGTAACACACACACACACAAAGAGATTGA
Organism: Physeter macrocephalus; assembly: GCF_002837175.3. Lineage (NCBI taxonomy): Eukaryota > Metazoa > Chordata > Mammalia > Artiodactyla > Physeteridae > Physeter > Physeter macrocephalus. Next base: position 4,094,143 of record NC_041223.1, on the reverse strand, counting down.
CAGGACACCACGGGAGCCGGCTGTCCCAGGGGTGGGTCAGCCACCAGTGGCCCAGCGGCCTGACCATCTCTTGTGGATAACTCCAGCCCAGCGTGTCAGTTTGTTTCCTTTCTATTGTCAGGATATGGATACCTAGCCAGGAGAAAGGAGCTCTAAATTGAGGTGTACTTCTGACTTGTCTATCTTCCTAGAATTCGAACTTCTTCGAGCATCCATCTTCTACTGCTGAAAGTTCCGAGTGCCTTTGTTCACTGCCATTCACTAAAGGGGTGGACGTTTTACATTTAATGCGAAGAACAAAATTATGTTCTAAATAGCTCGCAGCAGGATTGATGGATACCTTTTAGAACAATCCTCTCTGTCCCTAAGCAATATATGCCAGGAACCAATTAAATGCAACGTGCAGCACTTCTTGGGCGACTGGAACGTATTCAGAAAAATCGTCACTGCCCTTGTTATTATTCAGACCTTCCGAGTGCAGATCAATTCCAGGGCGAATTCAGTGAAGTGCGGTGCAGACAAGGCGCCCTCTGATCCTGATGGGTCATCTCACGGGGAACACGCCGACCGCGGCAAAGAATATTGAGAGTGGCTTACCAGCTGAAAACATGTTGGTGTACTACAGGTATGTTTGTGAGCTGTCTATGAGTGCAAAATGTCATTAAAAAAGCGTGACATTTAAGGAAGAGCTGAGACCAGTCGTACCCAGTACCATTTGCAAAGAGCCTTTCCCTAGTTTCTTTTGTCTTGTCAAGTGATCATACAAGGCTCTAGGCTCAGACTCCTGGACCTGATTGCTAGAGACGTGCCTGCCCAGTTGTCAGAGGGCATCACATAAACATATATAAAATAGGAAATTAAAGGAAATATAGGAAAACAGTGTCTTTGTAAAGCAAACTTGTTTTTCTTTAAATTTACACCTTCTTCTTTAATTTTTTACACAAAACTATTATGTAATTGTAGAACAACTGAAGATAGATAAGCAAATAAGATGGAAAAGTATTATCAAATTTATTAATCACAGTTAACATTTAGTTCATTTCCTTCCATTATATATTACTTATATATATAATAATTTATTAATAAATATATATTATATATAATTATGCTAACATATATATGTACATTGTTATATAATACAAATGCTATTTTATTATTTATATGTATACATACATTTTGTTTTATACAGTTTTTACACATTTGTATATGGATATGATTATCATGTTCTTTTTCATGTATCAATCAGTTTCATATGTGTCTAAGTTACCTTTGAAAATATGATTTAGGATATTAATAATATTTCATAATTTGAGCATTTTGCTATGAAGTGAACACTTGATAATTTGACAGTTTGACTGTCCATGGGTATTCTGTTTTGTTTCTAAACTTTTAGTATTATATATAATTGTGGATGAACATCCTTAATCAAAATCTTTGCCTACATCACGTTTTGCTTAGATTTCTTCCTAAGAGGTAATGAACATTTTAAGAAAGAAAAAGAGAGAACATCCCCCAAATGTCTGATTTTTCAAAAAGTATATGAGAGGGCTCACTTTATTCCGACCTTTCTGAAATTGGGTATTACCATTAAAAAATTGTACTGCTTTCTCAAGCAAGAAAGTTATATTTTTGTTTTAATTTTACTTTAATTATTAAGCTAAACCATGGAAGTCACTTTTTTCATCATCTGCAATTCCTCTTCTCTAACAGTCCTGTTGTAATCATCTTTCTAGTAAGTTTTAGTATTTTTCTTATCACTTATATGGACTCTTTCTACAATACTTTATTATTGTAAATGTAACCCTCCTCGGTTATATTTGTTGTAATTATTTTTCTTATTCGCACTTTTAAAATTAGGTTTGTGATTATTTTAACATCTTCAAATTCAAATTCATATTTACTGTTTATTTTCTTCTCTTGTATTTCCTGTTGATTCAGGTTTGGAAAGTGACTTTGATTTCAAGATCAGATATATGTTCTCCTATAGTTTTATATTTATCTCTGGTTTTTATTTTTTAATATAAATATTTAATGTATTAGAATTTCAGCGTTTCTTCTGAGGTGAAGCCCTAAAGGTCATTTTTTCATTTCTCTAATATCAAAATTAACAAAGAAAGTGAATCCACATTCTCATTTCTGTGTAATTGTACTCACAATTTCTCTGTAATTGTACTTAAAATCCTTAAGTGACGTCCCTTAAACACAGCTCTACTCTTACTATTTTTTAAGTGAGATGATATTTTAAATAATGGCATCATTTGGAAATGTAAGAAAAAGAGATGAAAAATATAAAATTCCTTTTGAGAAACAAGATTAAAGGTAAAGTGAGATTTCATACGGCTGGTAAGCATCCCCTCTCTGTATTGGCTGAATGATGGGATCAGAGAGTAAATCTGGTTAAACTGATCTGAAAATATTACCCTATCTGTTGAGGATGTGATTTCTTTAAAACCTACAAGATTAGAATAGTAAACTAGCATGAGTAATGCACAGCTGCAAAGATTAATGCTACTGCTGTCTCTTCAGCTAGGCTGTCTCAACTACTGATGGCATTTATGTAGGACTGGCCTGCTTTGATGAATTGTTTGCAGTAATAACAGGTGGACCAAGTTAATCAAAATGGCCACATTTATGATAGAAATCACCCCCAAGGGCTGTTTAATTGCTTGCATTTCTGAATTTTCTGATATTGACTTTTTTTTCTCTTGCCACCTCAGACAGTAAAACTCAATGTGAGGAAACTAGACACATATGCAGAAAACAGGCTAAGAACCACATGGGTCTCTGAAACCAGAGCAAATGTCTCCTTCGACAATGCCTGTAACAGAACCTGAAGGTAAATCACAAGACAATGAAAGCTTATTGTCTCTTATTTGGTGTCCCATGGCTGAAATGTGCAGTGTTTCTGATGGATTTATTCGTGGGGCTTTTGGGGATAAAGAGACTCATGTAAGTTAGGACTTTGCTGACATAAATATGATCTGGCATCGACACATCGGGATCTTTTTGTGTCTACACGTAACTCATTCCCAGGACCCTGGAGGGCGTATACGCTGTGGATTTTTCTGCTGGGCCCTCAGTGCTCTTGAGGATTTACATTAGTGAGACAAATGGCTATTTCACTACCGCCAAATGTTGCACATTTCATGATTAAAGACAAGCCTCCCAGGACTGGGCTTCATTTATTTCTCCCGTGGTGAAATACGTGTGGGTTTATATCTTTTCATTACTACATAAATACAAGCAGTCTAAAAAATGCTGGAGGAATTATCAAAGTTAAATCTCCCCTTCCAAGACTGTGAAAGGAATTTTCCTGTCGTTTCTCTCCTCATAAAAGCATGTAATGATTATTTCTCCCGTGGTGAAATACGTGTGGGTTTATATCTTTTCATTACTACATAAATACAAGCAGTCTAAAAAATGCTGGAGGAATTATCAAAGTTAAATCTCCCCTTCCAAGACTGTGAAAGGAATTTTCCTGTCGTTTCTCTCCTCATAAAAGCATGAGCCGCCATGTAATGATTTAATGAAAAAAATGTATTTAATTACATTACTTAAAAAGTGAAATGAACAGAATTCAGCACATCCGCTCATTAATTCAACTGGAGTGAGACCCTTGGTTTCTGAAAAGTAAAGGCTGCTGAAGAAACTTGTACCACTAATTGCCCCAAGTTACTGATTATTAATAGAGATGGCATTGGATCATTATGTCAAGGTCGTTGGTTTAGTACACATAATTATACGGTAAATGTTCCAGGTTATCAAACTATTCATTTGCCTGTTCACCCATCCCAGGAATACTTCAGTGGCTCCCTTGTGCTTGCCTCCATTTAGGGACGGGGAACTCAGTAGTACACAAGACGAAGTATTAGTCCCCTGGAGCTGACTGTGAAAGGCAGCCACTAAAAATAGCTTCTGATGCTACCCGCCTAGTGGTACTCATTCTCTTGTGTAATTTCCTCCTTCTTTAGCGTAGAATGGACCTCATGACTCTTTTCTAACAAATAGAAATTGGTGAAAGTGATGGGAGTCCCTTCAAGATTAGAGTCCAAGGAGACTGTGGCTTCCATCTCTGGTAAACTTTCTCACTCTTTCTCTCACTTGCTCTAGGAGGAAGCACCTACTTTGTGGGCTGCCAGAGAAGAGTCCACATGGGAAGAAACTGAGGTTTCCAGCAAAGGGTCATTAAGGACAACAGCCAGTGAGTGGACATGGAGGCAGGACCCGCCCTCGTTGAGCATGAGGTGGCTCGTCCACATCACAACCAGAAAACTGACGCTGAGAAAGTCAAGACACAGAACATTTCCGTCACCTCAGGGAGGCTTCATGTTGCCCTTTCGTAGCTACGTCCACCGTTTTCCCACCCTTCCGTCTCCTCTTTAGCCCTTGGCAGCCACGAATATTCTTCTGTCGTTTAAGGAACGTTATATAAACAGAATCATAATGTACACTGACGTGGGGATTTGCTTTTTCACTCAGCAAGGAGATTCACCCATGTTGCCGTGTGTATCAATCGCTTTATTTTTTCTTTTTATTGCTGAGTAGTATTCCACGGTATGGCTGTATCATAGTTCATTTAATGGTTCCCCTATTGAAGGACTTCTCAGTTGTTTCCCGTTTTGGGCTACTATGAATAAAGTTGCTCTATCATTCATGTCCAGGCTTTGTGGGAATGTGTTTTTAGGGTTAATGCCCAGAAGTGTTAATTGTGAGGCAGCAATATGGACAGGTGTTCGCACAGTGACTGTATCATTTACATTCCCACCACCAATATCTGAGTAATCCACTTCCTCACAGCCATGCCAATGTTTGGAGTGTCGTCATTATTTTTTAGTGTAGTCATTCTTATATGTGTGGAGCAACATCTCATTATGGTTTCCATTTGCATTCCATTAATGGCTAATGATACTGAACAATTTTTATGTGCTCATGTGCCTTCCGTATATCCTCCTGGGTAAAATGTCTGGTTGTGTCTTTTGTCTAGTTTTTAATTGTATTGTTACAATGAAGCTCAAAATCTATTTTTGAGCTAAGATTTTTTTAACATCTTTATTGGAGTATAATTGCTTTACAACGGTGTGTTAGTTTGAACTCATATTCTATATGCGGTGTGAGATTTTGGTTGAGGTTCTGTCTTATTTATTTTTGTTTGTTTGTGGTTTTACCCATAGATATCCAACATAATTTATTGGAAGTCTATATTTCATCCACTGAAGCATGTTTGTACCTTTATAAAAAGTCAGCTGGGCATATTTATGTGGCTCTGTTTCCAAGCTCTTTATTCTGTTCCATTGGTCTACGTATCTATTCCTTCATCAACACCACACAGCTTGATTATAGACGCTCTATAATAAGTCTTGAAATTAGGTAGAGTAATTCCTCCTCTTTATTCTTCTTTTTAATACTTTTAGTTTAGATTATTAAGACTTTTCTTCTTTCCTAATATATGCATTTAATATTATAAATTTCCCTCTCAGCATTGTTTTAACGTTGTCCCACAGATATTCTAGTTTTTTCGACTTTCTATATAAATTTTAGAATAATCTTGTCTATAACTACACAATATTTTGCTAGTATTTTGAAAGAAATGTGTTAAACCTATATTTCAATTTCAGGAAAATTGTCACCTTCATTATGTGAGTTTTCCAACCAATGAGCACAATGTGTCCCTCCAGTTATTTAGATATTTGATTTATTTAATTACTGTTGTATAGTATTTAGCCTACAAGTCCTATACATTCATTAGATTTAGACTTATTTCATTTTATAAATGATCATCAATGGCATTATATTTTAAATTTAAGTCTACATACTCATTGCTAGTATATAAAAATACAACTGAATTTTGAATGCTTATATTGTATCCCACAACCGTGCTAAAGTCTGTATTAGTTCTGGTAATATTTTTGTAGACTTATTGGGTTTATTCAACAAAGATAATCATGTAATCTGAAAATAGGAAGTTTTATTTCCTCCTTTAAGATCTGCTATGACTTTTACTTATTTTTCTCACTGTTTTGCACTGGCTAGAACTTCTGGCTAAAATGGTAGTATTTTGAATGATAGTAGTACTAGCAGGCATCAGTGTCTTCTTCCAGATCTTAAGAGAAAAGAATTCAAGGTTTTATAATTAAGTATAATATCAACTATATTGTTTTTGCAAATATCTTTATTAAGTTGAAGAATTTTCCTCTTTTCCTATTTTTCTAAGGGCTTTTATCATGAGTGGGTGTTTGTGGATTTGTCTTTTTTTTTTGTAGTACAGTCAATTTTTGCTTTACATATTTTGCAGCTCTGTTGTCTGGTGCATACATGTTTAGGATTACTATATATTCTTGGTTGATTGACTCTTTCATGATTATATAACATATATCCCCATATTTTGGGTTTAATGTGTTCTTTTTCCTCCCAGATGTTCTAAGTATTTTTTAAATCATTTACTTATATTTAGGAATTTCTTTTAGCTATCCTTTTATGTCAGGTCTTCCGACAACAACAAAAAAAATTCTCTTTATGTTCTTTCATCTGACAATGTCTTCATTTTCCCTTCTTTCCTTAAGGACATTTTTACTAAGTGTAGAGCTCTGGATTAATAGTTCTTTTCTCTCAGCATTTGAAAAATATAATGCTGCTTTCTTTTGGTCTTTATTGTTTCTGGTGAGAAGTCCACTGTCATTTGATTTGTTTCCCCTGTAGATAAAGTGTTGTTTCTCACTCACTGATTTCAAGATGTTTTTCTTTGTCTTTAGTTTTAGATATTTGACTATAATAAACATCAGTGTGGATTTCTTTGAGCTTGTCCTGTTTGGGTTTCACTTAGCTTCTTGAATCTGAATCTGAATCTGTTTTATGTTTTTCACTATATTTGAGAAGTTTTCTGCCATTATTTTTTAAAGTATTTTTCAGCCCCTCCCACTTTCTCTTCTATTTCTGTAATTTTGATGACAATTATGTATGTTTTGTTATAGTCCTATGGGTCCTTGATGTGGTGTTCCTTTTTTAGCTATTTTCTCTCATTTGCTCAGACTGGATAATTTCTAATGTTCTATCTTCAAACTCATCAGTTCTTTCCTCTCTCCCCTTGTTACAGGTTGTATGCCCCTGTGTGCCCCTTCAAAATTCTCATGTTAAAACCTTAACCTCCATGTGTTGTATTTGGACATGGGGTCTTTAAGGAAGTAATTAGTTTCATGAGGTCATAAGGATGGGGTCCTGATCCAAAGGGATTGGGGTCCTTATAAGCAGTGACACCAAAGAGCACTCTCTCTCTCCCCCGCTTCTCTCTCACCCTCTCTCTTCTCCCTATCCTTGTGCTTATGCACAGAGGACAGGCCATGTGCGAACTTGGTGGGAGGACAGCTTTCTGCAAGCTGAGGAGAAAGGCCTTACCAGATAGGAACTCAACCGAAATCTTGGTCTTGGACTTCCAACCTCCAGAACTGTGAGAAATTAATTTCTGTTGTCTAAACCACCCAGCATATGGAATTTTGTTTTGACAGTCTGAGCAGACTAAGATACCCCTTTATTCTGCTGTTGAAACTACTGTTGAGTGTTTTATTTCAGTTGGTGGCACTGGACATGGTTACTGATGAAGAATAAGCACTCACTGAAGTAGTGAGGTCAACAATTCACAAGTAATGCAGCCTCATCATGTAAATACCAGCTATTATGCAGCAGGCTTTATCTAAGACAAAAAATAAACAATCCTGGGGCCTAAGACTTGAGTTTGAGGTCTTTGGAAACTATCTAAAATTTTTCAGTTAAAGGCATGACACAAATATGATTGATTAGCCAATTATTTGAGGGGCTATCATTGTTATTCAGTATTCTCTCTTAAATACCTATTATTTTAATAAGTTTCTGAACTGTCTGTACGTATTCAATAAATAAGTATATATCGAGGTCACCTTATTTCCCTGAAACCAAGGTGAATATGGAAATTAGAGGAAAAAACACTAACATACTTAATAGGCTTTTGGGCTGTGTTACCTTATCTCATAATAATGATTTCTGAATTATGCCCAGAAACAGAAAGTCTTTTGTTTTTAGCATGGCTACTGACCCTGTGCCTAATTTTTTTTAATATCTGTCTTCTCTACTTTTAGTAGGACCTGTTTCTTGCTCTTGTTTATGACTGTGAAGGAAATAAAGAGCATTAAATGCATGCAGTGTAAGTCTTCTCTTTGTCTCTATCTTTGTATAGAATTTATCCTGAAAAATAACAGAGTCTCAGAGGGCTTCCTGATTCCCATGGGTGGTCCGAGGCTTCGTGGTGGCAGCTGGTAAGCCCAGCCCCCCGCTGTGGGCAGCAGGGGAAACACTAGAAAGAGCCAGTTACAAGGATTTATTTTCTGTTTATTTTTTACCCTAAATCAACTGAAAAAAAAAAAAACACAACTGTATAATATTTAGTCTGATAAGCAGAAAAAGGAAAACGCAAGATTTAAATTATTGATTCATAAAATAAGGCAACAGACAATTCAGTTCATTATTGAGCATGGATTTGTCATAGTCGACTAGCAGGCAGAAGTGCTATGCATACAGATACTAAAATAACATGAAAGAACAGCTGACTGGGAAACCAGTTCCCCTGCCCCAATTATTTTCACAATAGTCTCTATCTACTACCTTCATAGACAATCCATAAACAGAGTGCACCACCAACTCCAGATTTTCACTGCATTTATTTTTATTTTTGTGGTAGATAAAGTTTTCAACCATGTTGAGATGAAAGTTTAAAGTATTATATTGTCTCTGCATTTATAGGTTTGTCACAGTATTGGGTAATTAGGCATGCTGACAGTCTAATATCCAAATTAGATGCATTATGCGTTGGTAAAGAACTGCACCAAGGAGTGGTAAAGATATAGTGAAATTCCTGAATCTCAAAAGCTTTAAAATATTTGAATATATATGCATATATATGTGCAGTGTAATAAAAATATAGGAAAAATAGCCAAAGGGGGCAAGTTCTCAAAATCCAGAGTCTTCGTGAGACACAGAATCAGGCTTCAGATTTTGAGGGCCTCACCCATCCAAAGATTTAGCTAGTACCGTGGGGTCATTTATTGATTCATTTAACAAATATCTATTTACAGCTTACAGCAAGCCAGGGCCTGTTTTGGTGTTAAGGGTCAATGAATTTTAGGGCTAAATCTGCAGGAATAACTTGTCCCTAAGGAGCGACTAAAATATGAGAAACCAGCGATCCTTAGGCACAGAACTCTCGGCCCTGCTGACACACTGCCTTCCCTCTTCTAGACTTTCAAATCTTATTAAAGATAGGATTGCTTTTCCCTAGAGTTTTTGTCACAGAAGCCATCTAAGACACACTTTCTTCCTTAGAGAGGTCAGGAAGAGGGCTTGAAAACAGCCATCAGTGGTCGTGTTTTAGGGACAGAGAAATGTAAAGTGTCCAAGAAAAGCATGAATAGGGAGAAGACTAGCTGAGGAATCAACATATACATGTAAAAGCAGACAGCCATGGTGTACTGTTACCTACTGCTAAATGAGAAACCAGCCTGAAACCTATTGGCTCAAACAAGAATGAGCTTTCTGCTGGTCTTGCTGGGCTCACTTACAGGGCTGTATCAGCTGGTAGCTCAGCTGTGATTGCGGTACTATGACAGCCTCACATGCCTGCTGTTGGAGCTGGCCGTTGCCTGGATCTCTCTTTCTCTCTCTCTCTGCTATTATTCAGCAGTGAAGCCCGGGCTTCTCCGCGTAGCAGCAGGAGCAGTCTAAGAGACTGAAGACAGAAGCTGCGAGGGCTCTTGAGTCCCAGGCTCTGAAACTTCCAAAACTTAACTTCTGCCACATTCTGTTCATCAAAGTAAATCACAGGGCCTGGCCAGATCTAATGGACAGTGACGGACACTACTTCTTAAAGGGAGTGGTGCAAAACATTGTGGCCTTATTTGATCTACAATATCAATTAAGAACTACATGTCCTATTATATCATAATATATTTTATATGTATTTATATATATATATATATATATATATAAAATCTCCATTGCATAAGAGGTCCCTGGAAATGCATCATTTTTAAACAGATAAAGGAAGAAAAGAAAAGAAGGAGGGTGAAGAAAAGGCTTTTTGTTGTGTTGAAATAATTTAAAACTTATAGAAAATTTGCAAGAGTGGTTTAAAGAGCTTCCATATGCCGTTTATTTAAATTCTCCAATTGCAAATGTTTTCTATATTTGCTTCCTCACTGGGATAGCAGAAAAGTGATTAGTTGTTGCCTAGTCTGTCAGGGGAGAAAAGGGAATGGGGAGTGACTGCTAGTGAGTAAGAGTTTACTCGTGGGGGGACAAAAATGTACTAGAACTAACATATTGTCATGGTTGCACAACTCTGCTAATACACTAAAAAAACAAACAAACAAACAAAAAACACTGAATTCTACACTCAGTGAGTGAATTTTATGATATGTGAATTATGCCACAATAAAATTGTTAAATACGATCTAAAAGCATTAAAAGAATGGATTTCATTTTTAATGGTATTGAGTCAAAGGTTGTGGGCCTTTATTTGTGGTAGGACATTGCTGAAAACTTCTCTAAAAAGGAATCATCAGAGAATCTAAACAGTCAAAATAAATGGGGAATATCTGTGAATTCTATGATGTGATTTGGGAATTGACAACGTGGTAGAGTCAGGTATTTCACAGGCCCAGAGTATTATTCAGGACTCAGTGGACTTAGAGAAATCAAATGACCCACCAGTGTCCACTGGCAGTGCTGGGTAGGAGGGTACATGGGCCCGACCCCAGCCTACCTCACTCAGAGTTAATTTAAGTGACCAGAGATCTGATAAGACAGCTTTGATTTGATGGCTCACACAATACTAATATGGCATAATTGCAGATTTATAAATATATATAAAAAACAGAAATACTGAATATTGTTCAAAGAAGAAGAAAACTGAAACTATTTCATTTCATGCAAGCAATTGTTCCAAATTTGGTTCATCAGAGCACTCTTTGTACCAGTAACTTTCAGAAGTATCTGGTTTTCCTTCATTTAAAATTTGCTCCCATTTTTTTGGTGTGTGTAGTTTGTATTAAATTTTACATTTTAACTCATGTTTATGTGCCATCATATCCAGATAATTATTAGTAAGAAATTACCTTAACAATTAAATAATAACCGATGCCTTTTGGAAAGCTTTAAATTATTTTTGGATAACTTCTCAATTGCCACTATAGCCAAAATTGTGTTTTGTGAAAAATACACATTATATTACTGTCAAGGTAAGACGCTGAGATAAGTTATAGTTAATTTCCATTTTCTACTACCATTTCTATGGTTATATAAACAACATATATTACTTCAGAACATGTTACCATGTTTATTTCAGGTAAGTCCAGGTTATTAGTGCTTTTAAAATGAAAATAAATTTTTTGGCAATGGTTGAATACAATTGTTCAAGTTGAACAGAAAGAAATACCCTTTCTTGTTCACATAGGGTATTTCACTTAGTGCCCCTGATGAGAGGTGGGCAGGAGTCACCGCGGGGATGCCATTCTGTCCTCGCTCCTCTCCCACCTTTATTCATATCAGGAGAACTGGGTAGAATCTCACGCATCTGCCGATAAGCTGCTGTACATGAGACAGAAGCAGCAACAGATGGAAAATAAGCTCTAAAACTTAGCAGTCCCTCTGCTTCTGGATATAAAAAAGAGTGACAGAAAAATGAATGACTGCAAAGCTCTGAAACAGGAAACGCTGACCAGATGCTTGTTTGTTCCATGTTGCTGCCTTTATTACTGTTTATTTGTTTATTTTTCTCACTTTCTCCACTGATGGACACGCAGGCTGACATAAACTTGAAGAGCAGATGAGTGTTTGGGAATAGACATCTGAAATAATATTTTAAGTGTTGATTCTGGGCTGGGCCGATGTCTTTAGTGCACTCTGCATGTCCAAAGCCTGCCAGGGATAGGAGGAGGTGTGGACACCCAAAGTGCTGGCGGGACTCTGATCACTTCGAAACAGGATGGGCTTTCTCCTGTCCACACATGCGCGTTTAGCCAATGAGCCCAGTTTATCAGGCACCTGAACTTCATATTACTTGGTGATGGTCCATAAATATCTGAAACCAAATTTCTGCCCCCCTCCCCCGAAAGCCTGGAGGCAGAGAATGCACTTGCAGGAGCAGGGCAGGCAAAGGTCTTGAACAGCTTAAATTTTCTGTGACTTTTTCTTTCCTTTTTTTTTTTTTCTAATTTTATTTTACATTGGACTACAGTTGATTTACAATGTTGTGTTAGTTTCTGGTGTACAGCGAAGTGATTCAGTTACACATATACATATATCTATTCTTTTTCAAACTCTTTTCCTGTTCAGGTTATTACAGAGTACTGAGCAGAGTTCCCTGTGCTATATGGTAGGTCCTTGCTGATTATCTATTAATCTTCCTTCCACGGTTCCTTAGTCCTGCTTTCTTGCTCTCTCCAACCACGTGATTTAAATTTTATAACACTGTGTTGTGTCATATGTATTTACATAAGCAGAGGTGAACACCTTGTGAAGCAGGTTGTGGTAGGGATAAAAATAATAGAAATCAGGAAATATTATTGCAGTGACAGCACGAAAGTGAAATAAATACCACATGTACCACACAAATACACAAATGTACACAATTGCACAACACTACCTTAGTTAGTTATCTATCTGCATCTGTATTTACTATAGAGCAGGTGCATGTCATTTGAGGATTTGTAATTTAATGAAAAGAATGTATATATATGTATAACTGAATCACTTTTCTGTACAGCAGAAATTAACACAACGTTGTAAATCAACTATACGATGAATTTTTTTTAAAACAGGAGAAAAAAAGTATTATTGCTAAAAGCTTAAAACTATCATATCCACAAATATTTACATACATAAATTTTACTCAATTTATATAAGTACCAGGGTTTTCCAGGAAAACTTCACAATCTAACACAATATCTTGTTGAAGAACCCTAAAACTACTTCTGCCTTTGTCGTAATGCTGACCTTGTTGGAGTGTATATTTGAGCAGATATAGATAATGTGGTCGCTACCCTGTAACAAGTGTATCTTACTGAATGTCCAGGCAAGCTTATGGGTGGATAGAGCCTTGTTTCCTTTATTTCTTTCTCCCTATGGAGACAGAGAGGAATCCTAATGAGAAAGAAAGAAACAATACTCTGAGAAAAAAGACCTGGTTCAATTCAACATGTGGATGAATTAGGGCAATTTAACAGAATTTTCTGCCTGTTTCCTCAAGTGCAAATAGTTCCTGTCCAAAGACCCTCCCAGGGCTGCTGTGAAGTTCAAAGCAAGAAAGTAGCTTGTCATAACCTGTAAGTGCTCTACTAACATAAACTGCCAAATTAATAATGAAAAAGACAATTCAGAGTTCATCATTTTCCTTACCAAATAAACTTAAAACACTCACACAAAACCAATTTCCATTTCACAAAAGTATTTGGACAGAATACATTTGAATTATTTATCAGGAAACCCTCTTCACAACTCTCTCTCTCTCCTTCTCTATCTCCCTCTTCTTTTTTTTATTTTTCTTCTTTTTTTTTTGGTTTACCTTGGATACCTTTCTGTTTTAGACCCATCATTTTTACAGGATGCTTACTGGACAAACTCTGTTTTTTAAACATGCTCTTGAGTCCGCCTGTTTCAAAGAATGTTGCACAGAGTATATCAAGGGAAACACAATTCCAGCTCAATTTTAATAACGTTGGGTTTTATTTTAATTATAACATACATTCAATGGCAGTTTCAAAATTAAATGAAAAATTGAACAAGACATTTTAGCAGCCTTTGGATAATTGAAAAGGAATGTTGGCTGAGTGGATTAGGTTATGAAAGCTAAGATGTCAAAAGAGTTTTGGTAAAAAAAAATCTATATTCATTTCTGGAAACAAAGGGCAGAAGAATTGTAGATCTGGAAAACTAGGAATATTAAAGAATTACCTGGCACAGCCTTCCAGTATAGAAGAATTTTTTTTAAAAGAGGAACCTTTTAAAAAGGCTTCAGATTTTTAGAGACTATCACCAAGTAAAATGAAAATTAGATGCCTGATTAATTTCCTACTTGAACCTGAAAAGGATATTCTTGCATTTAGTCAGAATATTGAGTAAAGTTCTCTTCAAATCAAGGTAAAATCATGATACTCAGTTACATAATTATTACTTTATTGCTCAAGGCATTTGTTTATTTGTTATATGGCATTTTATATGAGAATCCTTTTGTCCTACATAATATCTGCAGCATTTTGACTATGATATTTATATTAGTAACATGGTATTAGATGTTGAATGTAGTCACTTGACCAGGAGTTTTGGTTAAAGAAAAACTGCATTGGATTTCCATATTACCAATAGGGTAGACCTACTGAGACTTCCTTCTATGGCTACCAAAATGTTTTGATTAAGGCAATCAATTCAAATTGAAATAAAATAGCATAGTCTTAGTGATCATTTTAAGATTAGAAATCAAGAGTTTAACCTCTTCCTCTCTTTATCTTTCTTTCCCTGTCTTTCTCTCTCGCTCTGTATTTTCATGATTCTTATTTTAACAAATATTATTTCATACATATAAAGTAAAATGAATTTTAAATATTTTCTAATCTTAAAACAATTAATTATTATTAAAGACACAAGATGATGGCTTTTGATATGCCAAGGTCAAATATGTTTCTTCATCTCATCATCACGACAAACCAACAAAATAGATATGATTACTTTTCACACAAAAAAGGTAAGAAAACAGTCACAGAGAAGTTAACTTTCCCTGCTCACAACTATGGAAGTTGCAAAGCCCGGGCAGTTTACAGTTTGTTTGTGTTTTTACTAAATATCTTATGTTGTTACGACCTGTGTCATTAGTGCTCAGTAATTCTGGTCTCTGGAACAGTGTTATTAAAATGTATTGAGTCCACTAAGAACTTCCATTTATGTAAGAAATATCAATTGACTTTATCATTTCAAAATTTAAAACTGAAAAAAATTAAATATGCATTTAGTCTTTTAAAAATAACAATAGAGCCATTGTATGTTAACAAAAATAATGTTTTCTGACACTTAATTGTTTCCCAAAACAAAATATTACTGAGAAGGGAACATTGTTTTACATTTTTGAAAATTTCTTTAATTCCTCTCTTGAAAGAAGACAGCTGGGTTCTCATAGCTGCTTCTGCATTCAGCATATTGTAATATACTGCTTGGGTTAACATACATATTAAATAAAATCTTGCCTCACACAGATATGTTATGTGAAAGGGGAGGAATATTTTCGTTTCCTCCCCAAATAACTGTGATATGGATACAAAACCTAAAGTCAATAGTAGTTTCAATAAACTTTGTACACCGTACACTAACAAGAAAATGAGAGAGAAAAGAAAAATATGTTAATATTATTATGAAAATAATTTGCCTGTCTTTCTATTGGATTGTTCATCTTATCCTAATTTATTTGTAACAATTCTTTATGTATGCTAGTAATGAGTGCCTTGTTGCTTGTATATATTGAAAATATTTTCTCCCCTGTAATGGATGCCTTTTCAATATCTTAATCTCTTTTGATAATTTTTCAGTATATCTCAGTTTATTTTTTCCCTTTTATGGTAAGTGCTTTTCATATTCCTTTAAGAAATCTGCCCCAGTTCCAAGGTCATGATGATGTTCTCTTATGTTTTCTGCTAAAATATTTTTTTATTTTAAATATCACATTTAAATTTGAATTAAATAGTGTATTGTTGGAGATAGGATTCCAAATACTTTTTTTTTCATAACAGAGTACAGTTAAAAAGCAACACCTATTACCCACTGTACAGTATTAATCATATAGCTTTATGATAGGTCTTGATTTTTGGAGTGTTATGTTTTCCAGATTTATTCTTCAAGACCATCCTTGCTAATATATTGCTTTTCCATCTTTGTAACCATTTTAGTATCATCATGTCAATTTCTTAAAAAATTTTTGCTTCAATTTTGGTTGAGACTAAAGGAACTTATAGATCAATTATGGTGATATATACCACTCCTGGTATCCAAAAAAAGCAAAAAACACTAATTCAAAAAGATACGTGTACCCCAATGTTCATAGCAGCACTATTTACAATAGCCAGGACATGGGAGCAACCCAAATGCCCATCAACAGACAAATGGATAAAAAAGATGTGGTATACATATATACGTGTGCATATATATAAAATGGACTATTACTCAGCTGTAAAAAGAAAATGAAATTCTGCCATTTGAAGCAATGTGTATGGACCTAGAGAGTATTATGCTTAGTGAAATAAGTCAGAAAGAGAAAGACAAATACTGTATGATATCACTTATATGTGGAATCTAAAAAAATAATGCAAATGAACATATATAGCAAAATGGAAACAGACTAACAGACATAGAAAACAAACTAGTGGTTACCAGTCAGAAGGGGGAAGGGGGGTGGAGCATGTTAGGAGTATAGGATTAAGAGATACAAACTAATATGTATAAAATAGATAAGTATCATACACCGTGATCAAGTGGGATTTATCCCAGGAATGCAAGGATTCTTCAATATAGGCAAATCAATCAATGTGATAAACCATATTAACAAATTGAAGGAGAAAAACCATATGATCATCTCAATAGATGCAGGGAAAGCTTTTGACAAAATTCAACACTCATTTATGATAAAGGCCCTCCAGAAAGTAGGCATAAAGGGAACTTTCTTCAACATAATAAAGGCCATATATAACAAACCCACAGCCAACATCATTCTCAATGGTGAAAAACTGAAAGCATTTCCTCTAAGATCAGGAACAAGACAAGGTTGCCCACTCTTACACTATTATTCAACATACATTTGGAAGTTTTAGCCACAGCAATCAGAGAAGAAAAAGAAATAAAAGGAATCCAAATTGGAAAAGAAGAAGTAAAACTGTCACTGTTTGCAGACGACATGATACTATACTTAGAGAATTCTAAAGATGCTACCAGAAAACTACTAGAGCTAATCAATGAATTTGGTAAAGTAGCAGGATACAAAATTAATGCACAGAAATCTCTTGCATTCCTATACACTAATGATGAAAATCTGAAAGAGAAATTAAGGAAACACTCCCATTATCATTGCAACAAAAAGAATAAAATATCTAGGAATAAACCTACCTAAGGAGACAAAAGACCTGTATGCAGAAAACTACAAGATACTGATGAAAGAAATCAAAATGATACCAACAGATGAAGACATATACCATGATCTTGGATTGGAAGAATCAACATTGTGAAAATAACTATACGACCCAAAGCAATCTACAGATTCAATGCAATCCCTATCAAACTACCAATGGCATTTCTCACAGAACTAGAACGAAAAATTTCACAATTTGTATGGAAACACAAAAGACCCTGAAGAGCCAAAGCAATCTGGAGAAAGAAAAACGGAGCTGAAGGAATCAGGCTCCCTGGCTTCAGGCTATACTACAAAGCTACAGTAATCAAGACAGTATGGTACTGGCACAAAAACAGAAATATAGATCAATGGAACAGGATAGAAAGCCCAGAGATAAACCCATGTACCTATGGTCACCTTATCTTTGATGAAGGAGGCAAGAATATACAACGGAGAAAAGACAGCCTCTTCAAAAAGTTGTGCTAGGAAAACTGGACAGCTACATGTAAAAGAATGAAATTAGAACACTCCCTAACACCATACTCAAAAATAAACTCAAAATGGATTAAAGACATAAATGTATGGTCAGACAGTATAAAACTCTTAGAGGAATATATAGGCAGAACACTCCATGACATACATCACAGCAAGATCCTTTTTGACCCACCTCCTAGAGAAATGGAATTAAAAACAAAAATAAACAAATGGGACCTAATGAAACTTAAAAGCTTTTGCACAGCAAAGGGAACCATAAACAAGACGAAAAGACAACCCTCAGAATGGGAGAAAATATTTGCAAATGAAGCAACTGACAAAGGATTAATCTCCAAAGTATACAAGAAGCTCATGCAGCTCAATATCAAAAACACAAACAACCCAATCCAAAAATGGGCAGAAGACCTAAATAGACATTTCTCCAAAGAAGATATACAGATTGCCAACAAACACATGAAATGATGCTCAACATCACTAATCATTAAAGAAATGCAAATCAAAACTAGAATGAGGTATCTCCTCAAACAGGTCAGAATGGCCATCATCAAAAAATATACAAACAAACAGTAAATGCTGGAGAGGGTGTGGAGAAAAGGGAACCCTCTTGCACTGTTGGTGGGAATGTAAATTGATAGAGCCACTGTGGAGAACAGAATGGAGGGTACTTAAGAGACTAAAAATAAGACTACTATATGACCCAGCAATCCCACTACTGGGCATATACCTTGAGAAAACCATAATTCAAAAAGAGCATGCACCACAATGTTCATTGCAGCTCTCTTTACAATAGCCAGGACATGAAAACAACCTAAGTGCCCATCGACAGATGAATGGATAAAGAAGATGTGGCACATATATACAATGGAATATTACTCAGCCATAAAAAGAAATGAAAT
>NC_041223.1:4049899-4075552 GCF_002837175.3 Physeter macrocephalus | reverse complement strand
ACATTGAATATTACTCAGCCATTAAAAAGAAATGAAATTGAGTATTTGTAGCACAGTGGATGGACATAGAGACTGTCATACAAAGTGAAGTAAGTCAGAAAGAGAAAAGCAAATACCGTATACTAACACATATATGTGGAATCTAAAAAAAAAAAAAAGAAAAAAAAAGGTTCTGAAGAACCTAGGGGCAAGACAGGAATAAAGAAGCAGACATAGAAAATGGACTTGAGGACACAGGGAGGGGGAAGGGTAAGCTTAGACGAAGTGAGAGAGTGGCATGGACATATATGCACTACCAAATGTAAAATAGCTAGTGGGAAACAGCCACATCATACAGGGAGATCAGCTTGTTGCTTTGTGACCACCTAGAGGGGTGGGGTCTTGAGGATATGGAGAGGAGGAAGGGTAAGCTGTGACAAAGTGAGAGAGTGGCATGGACATGTATACACTACCAAACGTAAAATAGATAGCTAGTGGGAAGCAGCCGCATAGCACAGGGAGATCAGCTCAGTGCTTTGTGACCACCTAGAGGGAGAGGGGTGGGATAGGGAGGAGATATGGGGATGTACATATATGTATAGCTTATTCACTTTGTTATACAGCAGAAACTAATACACCATTGTAAAACAATTATACTCCAATAATGATATTTTTAAAAATAAAATAAAATAGATAAGAAACGAAGTAATATTTTATAGCACAGGAAATTTTAGCCATTATCTTATAATAACTTTTAATGGAGTATAAACCACAAAATACTGAATCACTATGAAGTACACCTGAAAGTAACAAAATATTGTAAATCAACTATACTTCAATTTAAAACATGCTTGAATTATGGTTGAGATTAAAATGAATTTATAGATCAATTTGGGGAAATGACATATTTCCAATATTGAATCTTCTAATAAATGAACATTTAATTAGGAAATATTACACATCTTTCACTAGATTCAGTCCTAATATTTGATATTGTTGATGCAATACTAATGGTATCTTTTAGAAATAGGTATTTTCCAATTGTATGTTGCTAATATATATTATACAACTGACATTTTTAGTGACCTTGTGTCCACCAGCTTTGTTAATTCTGCATATTAACTTAAAATACTTTGTAGATTTTTTTTGGACATTCTAGATAAATAATTATGTTACCTGCGAATAATGACGTTTGTTTCCATTTTCAAATTCACATAGATTTAAAAAAATTTTTTTTGTGTTTCACAACATAGGCCAGGTACTTCAGTAAGTACCTTGTTGAATAAGAAGAATAACAAGCATCCATATACTTTTCCTGATAACAAGGGTGGAAAAGATCACTATTTATCCATTGAGAGTAACGATTTTTTAGTACCTGTTCTTTTCCAAATAGCAAAGTCCTCTCAAATTCCTGGTTAAATAATATTTTTTAAATCAAGAGAAGGTAATTATTTTTAAAATATTTTCTCTGTATTTATCTAGATGAGAATATGATTTTTTCCCTATTTTTTATGTTTAATGTGGTAAAAGAAGCACTATTCAATGTTATCCAGTTTTAAAGACTTAGAATAAACCCTGTATAGTTGTGATGAATTAGCTTTTATACGTATTATGGGATTTTATTTTCCAATATTTGTTAATTTTTGAGAGAAGTTAGTTTGGAGTTTTATTTTCTTATGTGGTGCTTGTCATACTTGAGAATAAATGTTATGCAAGGGTCATAAAAAAGATATGAAAATATCACCACTATTTTTGCAGTAATTCAGAGCAAATAAAAATTAGATCTAATTGCTCAGTCATGTTATTTGCTTTTTTGTACCCATATTGATTTTTTCTCGGCATAAACCAAAAACGTAGTCTTTAACACATAGTCTAAGACAATTAAATAGAGAACATAAAATGAAAGTGATTTTAAAAATCTAGATGATATAGTCAGTACAACAGATCTTACGTTATATAGTGTACTCTGAATCTAAATAATATACAGAAAAACTTACGTGTCAGATGATCAAGTAATATAGACTATAGCTTTGGCCATCAAAAAAAAAAAAAAACCCTCAATCATAAAATAAATAAAATTCTAACTCCAAGTAAATGAAGCTAAAATAATGAATGCAAAATGCACACTTCTATCTAGAAAATTTATGACATAATTTAAGCCAATTTTTGGTTTATGGGAAATATGGACAAATCTTCAGAATTTATTAAAAATAAGCATATTTAAAACAACTAAATGTTTAGGATACAACTAAACTAGCTACCACAGGAAAGTTTATAGCTTTAAATACTTCTGTCAACAAAAGTATATAAATAAATAGATGTAGTAAAATAAAAATTAGATAGTCTGTATCCCTGGTTTCTGCACTTAGCTTTGAAAACCAGTGGAATCTCTGGAATGAGAAGAGTGTCTTTTATGTGTTAATGAGATGATTGGTGGCTGGGGACCCTGGATAGCTTCAGGGTGGGAGCTGATCACCAGAAAGGTCAAGGCATGATTAGAGGGTTTGAAATTTCAGCCCCACCTCCAACCTCCAGGCAGGGGAAGGGGCCTGGAGGTTGCATACAATCACCAATGGCCAATAATGTAATCAATCGCACCTATGTAATTAAACCTCCATAAAAACCCGTAAACCACTGGGTTCGGAGAGCTTCTGGGTTGGTGCACACATCAAGGTGCTGGTAAAGGGCTCTGCACCCCTCCTGCCATACCCTGCCCTGCACATCTCTTCCATTTGACTATTCCTGGATTATATTCTTTATACTGAACAGAGAACAGCAAATAAAATGCTTTCCAGACTTCTGTGAATTTTTCTAGCAAATTATCGAGCCTGAGGAGGGAGATTACGGGAACCTCTAACTTTGTAGGCAACTTGGACAGAAGTGTGCATAACCTGGGAACTCATACTTGAGACTGGCCTTTTGTGGGACTGAGCCCTTAACCTGTTGAGTCAGACAGTAAATCTGAGAAGTTAGTGTCAGATTGAATTGACTTGTAGGACACCCAGCTGGTATCCACAGCACTGGAGAATTGGTTGGTGCCAGGAGGAAAAAAATGCCTCTCAAAATCTAACTCTAAAATCTACAAAAAACACAATAGAAATAAACATAGTGAATACAAATACAAACTAGTTAATCAGAGAACAAAAGATGCAAAATTCCAAAAGTTATTTATTGATATTTTTTTAGCTCAACAAAACACATAAACTTTAATGCAACTAATAAAAAAGTGTGGAAGCACAAATACCAAATATAAGAAATGACAAAGGGCAAATAACTACCAAATGAAGACAATTTTTAAATATCATAAGAGACTTCTTTATATAACAATGTTCAAATAAATTGTTTGAAAACCTACAGGAAGTGAATGGTTTCCTATGTAAATGTTAATTTATCCATATTCGTCCAAACGGAAAGAGAAAATCCAAACTGAATAATTACCAAAGAAACAGAAAAAGTAGTTAAAGCCTGTCACTGAGGCTTAAAACAACAGCCACAATAACAGTACTATCACTTTTTGATCAATTTTTGCTTCATGTGCTTTGAAGCTCTGGATGCATATGTAGCATTGTTATATATTATTTGTTGACATGTTTATCATTATTTGATGTCTTTACCCCTGGCACTATTTTTTTTTGTTACAAATCTACTTTGTCTAATACTAATATAGCCACTCTAGCTTTCTTTGATTGATGTTTGTATGGAATATCTTTCTCCATTCTTTTATTCTGAATCTATAATTGAATGGATATTTATTTACTTATTCATTTAAGGCAGAGTTCTTATAAAAAACATACAGTTGTGTCTTACTTTATAGAAAATCTGATTTCTTTCTTTTTATTTAGTATGTTTAATTTATATTTAATGTGAGTATTGGTATGCTTGGATTAAAATCTATCATGTTACTAGGTAATATTTTCTACTGGTTCTTTTCTTCTTTCATACTTCCTTTTGGATTATATAATTTTTAAAAATGATTCAATTTTATCATCACTGTGGCTTATTTCTTACACTGATCTTAAAAATTTTTAGTGATTATATTA
The DNA here is from genome assembly GCF_002837175.3 of Physeter macrocephalus. Classification (NCBI taxonomy): domain Eukaryota; kingdom Metazoa; phylum Chordata; class Mammalia; order Artiodactyla; family Physeteridae; genus Physeter; species Physeter macrocephalus. Next base: position 4,071,533 of record NC_041223.1, on the reverse strand, counting down.
GGGTTTATAATACAGATCTGTAAGTAATTGCAATCTGACTTCATGTAACACTATACTGCTCCCTAGATAGTGTATGAAAATAAGAATGTAATTCCAACTTCTCAAGCATCATGCTATTGTGTCCATACATTTTATTTTGTATAAAACCAACAATATGTTAATACTATTTTTGTTCTATAGTCATTTATTATTTAGATTGATTAATAACAATAGAAAGCGAGTTTTATAATTACAGTTGACCCTTGAACACGAGGGTTAGGGGCTCCAACCCTTCACGGAGTCAAAAGTCCATGTACAACTTTACAGTTGGCCTTCCATCTTCAAGGGCTCACATTCACAGATTCAACCAATGGCAGATTATATAGTCCTGTAGTGCATGTTTATTGAAGACAATTCCACATATGAGTGGACCCATGCAGTTCAAATCCATGTTGTTCAAGGGTCAACTGTACTTGTATTTTTCAGCTCATTCTTATTGCAATTCATGTGTTTGTGTGATACAGTCCTTTGACCTGAAGAACTTCCTTTAACAATTCTAGTAAAAGTTCACCAGTATTAATTATCTCTGATTTTGATTTTTTGAATTTTTAATTCTCCCTTCATTTCTAAAACATGTATTTCCTGGATATAAAATTCTGGATTGAAAGTTTTTTTCTTTCAGCATTTAAAAAAAGATACTCCATGTTCCCTGGCTTATATAGTTTCTAATTAGAAGTCTGCTGTAATTCCCATCTTTTAACTCTACATATAATGTGTCTTTTCACTGGCTGCCTTTAAGATTTTACACATGTGAATATTTTATTTTATTTTCCTGCTTGTGTTACATGAGATTCTTGGGTGTGTGGTTTGATATCTTTCATTTTGATAAAACTCAGCAATTATTTCTTCACATATTTCTTCTGTTTCATTCTCTCTGGGATTTATCCTTCTAGGATTTCTCTTCTGCATCATTCCACACATCTCCTAGACTCTTCTCTATTTTTAATTTTTAGTTTATTTTTTCTTTGTCTTTTAAATTACGTAATTTCTATCACCTTATCTTCTAATTACTAATTATTTGCTAAACTTATCAACTTTAATACTAAGCAAAGCAATGCATTTTTTAATGTATGTTACTGTGTTCTATCAGGTTATTTATTATAGTTTGCATCTCTGTTTTTGTTGCAAATTAGCATCTATTCATGTTTTCCTTCTTTTCCACTTGAGTAGGGACTGGCAAACCACAGCCACTTTTCATAGATAAAGTTTTATCAGAACACAGCCATGTTCATTTACTTACATACTATTTCTGGCTGCTTTTGAGCTACAATGACAGAGTTGAATAATTTCCATAGATTGCATGGTCCTCAAAACATAAAATATTTACTGCCCTTTGGAGATAAATGTTGCCAACCCTTGGACTAGATAAAATTGTCATACATGTGAGTAAGACCATTTTGGACCAATTAGTCCCTAGCTGAGCTGCCTACTATAACTTCTGGCCTATACTTGCCATGCAGTATTATTACTTAAATAAATGTTATATTGATTTTGTTATGTAGCAAAATCTGACTGATATATCTGGAGTAATTTAAGATCATCAAAAGCAGGAAAGTCAAACATTTGTAATGCAATACAAAGTAAAAAACACCAATTTTTTGTGTTTTGTGTGCAACATTAAGAGAACTATTATCCAAACTCAGTGAGTAAAATTACTTGGATCCTGATCAAATGAAACAACTATAAAATTATATTTTGAGACAATTGGATAGTTTTACATGGTAGATTCTGATAAAAGAGAATTTAAATTTGTTAGATATGATAACAATTTTGATTTTTTTAAAATCTTAGCTATTAAATCTTGCCTATTAAAAATCTTACCTATTAGAGATGTATGCTATGGTACTCAAAAATGCAATTACATAGTTTATAAATTTCCTTAAAATATTCTAGCAAAAAGAAATTTAGAGGGTAGTTTAAAAAAGAGAAGACCAAAGTGTTGATAATTGCTGAATTTAAGTATTGCATACATATAAATTAATTACTTATCCTCTTTATTTTTATATATGGTTAACAATTTCCAAAATTAAAAAAATTACATACATATACACACATGCATAATTCTTACATATACATACACATGAAACAATAGAAAAAAATATATGGAAGAAAACTTGTACATCATAACATTTTAATTTAGGATCCATCTACATAATACTACATACTGCATAAGAGAAATCTAATAAATGAGTAAGCACTTACTCAGGGAATGGTAAAAGCTCATGTCTTTTTAGAAAATTATCTAAATACATAATTAGATTATCAATGAAGACCTAAATTATAAAGGTCTCCAAAAATGATCATGCTCAACAAAAACAAATGTTAGTGTTCTGCTCATGTGTGATTAAAAAGACATTGCTATACTGAATGACCAGTAAATAGGACAACCTATAATGAAGGCACATAAAATTAATATTTTAAGCCTGTAATACAACGTTTGGCAATGCAGATGATTTATTATGATATGAGTAGTATATTGTAAGGCGTGCTTCATTATTTCCCATGAATAAATTCTAAAAGGAGTAAAAAGTTTCAGTGGTTTACTTTCTAAATCATACAATATTTTGTTCACTTATATTTTCTTCTTGAAGTTGAGTGTGGTTTACCTGTTTCATAAGGTTACGCATGGGTAAGTCCCTGAAATTTTTCAACCCAGTAATGTCCAATGGAATTGTGTAAGGATAGAAATATCTCTCTCCCTGCTTTCTTAGAAACTATGATAATGTTTACTTGTTTAATCCACAAACCTTGTTTGAACATGGGTTATAGGGTAAGGGTCAAACTTTAAATAACCAAGGAAGGCTAGATTGGTTTACATGTTAAAGGCCCCAAATCAGCCTTCAATGTAATGGCAGTCACAGAGACCATGTCTGAAAGGCAAAAATGAGAGTATGGGTTTGCCTGGGCTGAGTGAACTGCAGGTTTTTCTGAGGATGAAAGTCTTGAACAGCTTTTGTCAGGATTCAGAGAGATTCAGTTGAAGAAAGATGATTTTTAGGTCATTTTGTTGTAAGTCATGAATTACAATTTTGTTTTGTCCCTTCTTTGTAGAGCAGCAATAAACAGTAAAGTTGCTGTTTAATTCTTTTATTGTGTATGCAACTATTGTGTGTCTACTGATTTTCTTTTGAGTATGCTGCTGTTTTGAGGCAGGTTACAAGACAGCCTAGCTTTATTCACGTTACAGGAAGTTCCTCCTAGATTCTGATTACAGGTTATGGTTGGTCTATATTTGCAGTGTTCTGAGTTCCTATTTTGTTTTGTATCTTCATCCACATTTTAATGAGAACTGAGGAGAGGCTATTTTAGGGATTGATGCTTTTCAAACACAATTTTAAAATATAATTAACTTGTTCTCTCACCTAAATTTTTCTTACTATTTAAACCGTAATCACAAAAATCACAGCTCAAAGTCCTTTGGTAAACATTGTTTATTAATTTTCTAGTTACAGAACCAAAATATTAAAGCTACATTAAACAGAGATTTTGATCACTGTTTTCTCAAAGCAACTAAAATAAATCTCACTGAGGCCTGACTGACTGTATTTTGGGGATATCCCCTTTACAAATCACTGAGATTTGAATACTTACTGAAATCCAACATATGACCTTTCTGCTATATATAACATGACAACAAAAGGATTCTCCAAAGAGAAGAATATTCTCATTAAATGCTGTTTCCTATTACAGTATTTGATTTTTCAAATCAGTGAACTCTCACTTCAACAAGTGGTTAATGCTTGAAAATAGTAAAAATGACCTTTTCGGGCCTCCATTAATCTCCATGCAAAGGACAAACAAGTGTTTTATCATAAACCAATCCCAGAATATAACCATTATTTTAAAAATACTAACAATTAGGCAATAATTTAGAGGTTTTGATTTTAACTACCCTGCGTGGAGCAGATTAAGAGAATATTGCCTATGTATTCCAGGAGAAAACCAATTAAGCCAACCTTATAAAGAGCAATGATGTTCTCTGACATCTGCCAGCAAAACCAATCAGCTTAAACTATTGTAGACTGGTATCTTTCTATTCACTATTCTATATGGATACCGGAAAACAACAAATCATGTGTGCATTGCATACTCTTGGTGATATATTTGTGAGGTGACAGTTCTCAGAACCAGAGTTCTTTCTAAATCACAATGTCAACTGCCAACACTAGATCTTGGGTCAAGCAAGAAAAAGAACATTTTTAATCTGCATGCCATACTTTCTGGATATCTATCCTCATTTTATATTTCCCAAATTATCTTTCAGTCAATCTGAGCAAATGTTATAACTTTAGAAAATCTAAATTGAGCCTTGTTGATATTCCTTGGGTTCTTTATTTTTCAAATGTTAAGATTTTTTTTCTCAAAATTAAGAATGAAAGCATCAATGGTTTATCAAATGCTTTTCATGTAATTCAACTACTGATAATATTTATACAATCTTGGGTTTATTTTTGCTTAACTATTCAAAACTATTTATGGAAGAAATTGCCATCTCTGAGTGATTTTTTTTGTAAATTTGGAGGGAGGTATGAGAACTGTATTTATAACCCAAACCATGATTCACAAGGAAGAGTCATTATTCTATCTTTGGGAACCAAAAATACATAAATCAGGGATATTTATAATTAATGTTTTAGTTCCCCAGGGCCAGATGGGAAGATGAGAAATGAAGTATATAGCATTCAGCCTTAAAGAGTTTTATTCACTAGTACTTAGGGCTCCCTAGTATCTTAAGCAAACACATAGTTTTCCAACAACCCCAATAAGGCAAATAAGGGCAAATTAAAATTAGCGATCTTGTTTTTATACTTTCAACAAATATTTCTTGAGTGCCTTCTGTATTCTCAGCACAATTCTGAAATAACAGATAAATGTGTTATGTAATTAATAGGTTTATGTAGCAACTCTTTCACTTGCTGTATGATTTTGGTTCAGTCCCTTAATCTAAGCCTCAGTTTACCAGACAAACAATAGAGTTTTCACAAGAAGCGTGCTTGTGTGTGTGTATGTGTGTGTGTGTGTGTGTGTGTGCGCGCGTGTGTGTGTGTATGTGTGTGAAGAGAGAGCCTGAAGCATAACAGGTGTATAAATCTGTAGTCAATCATAGCAAAGATACATGTGCATCTTGGTCCAGATCTTATTATAAACTTTAATTTATATTAGCACTTTCTAATCACTTGATGTGTTATATCAAATTGGATTTAACAGAATTGTTCTTATATTTACCTATTTCACATTTTGACGTGATGGAACTATTACTTTTAAAGATATTACTATTAATTCATTATTTATTATTATATTTATATTTAAATATATTTATATCTATTAATCTTTTTATACATCCCATCTCTTACGTATGTATCACATGTCTAATTTCACCCATCCAAACTTTACTTAACATTTTATTTATTAAAATGGTTATTAGTATTCATATTTCAGACTTGTTAATTATGTCTGCCCATCCATTAATATTCAAATATATAAAACATAACACACATGCTCCATTAGGACAATGCTTCTTCCTGTCACAGTAATTCTATGTGACCTAAAGAAAGCATCAAGTAAGTTCAAATGAATGAAATGATCATTGTTGTGGGATTTTTTTCAGTGAATTGGAGAGTATTCCAATAATTGCCAATCAAATAAAAGCTGAGAGCATTAAAAGTAGGTAAAATTTCATATAGATATTTGGATTAAGAAAACTTTGTAACTGACTGAGAAAAATAGCCAACATTAAATAGTGTTTAATAGTATCCAAGACTCCTCTGTGAAGATAATCTCATTCTTTTTCCAAACACTTGCACAAAATAAACTAAATTTATAAGAAAAAAAATGGTGATCAAACCATTGTTTTGAATATTATTATTATTACTATTCATATGAGCTACATTTCATTGCCTAAATTCTTATAGGAAGGCACTTTGTATGCGATACCTAGTTCATTAGTGAAAATGGTATGTTGAGGACACGCTAGATTTTGATAGAGTTCTAAAATCGATGGAATATTAAATAACTTTCTAATTTTATAAATAATAAAAGTCCATTGCAGAGAGCTTGGAAACATTTTTTTTGCATAGGTGTTCATTATTAACATGTTTCAGTACCATATTCTTCTACAACACTTTCAGTAGCTGCCTAATGTTTCAAAAAATATCATGATTGAATGCCAACGTTGTTTTCATTTCAAATAATGCTGCAGTAAGCATCCCTAGTATAGGCATCTTTGCACACAGTTATATTTTCCTGAGGAAATATATTTTAAAGAGTAATTGCAGGGCCAGATTTCTCTGGTGCATCACCACACTATATATGCTGCTTTACACATCACTGTTTTCAAGAATCTTTCCATGCTCACATACTAATAATCTCATTGTTTTTAGACAACATATCCTCAATTATCCCTGTGATGGAGATTCTTTCTACATTCATTGACTATCTATGTTTCTTTTTCTATGAACTACCTGTTCAAGCTTTCTTATGGTTTTATTTATTAATTAACTTGCAAGCAACCTTTATAAATGAATACTACCAATAATTTATCATATATATTGTACATATATTCTCCAATAAATAATATTGTGTGACCACTTGTTACATTTTCAAAATAAAAAGTGAGCAGAATTTGAAGTTATGTTGCCTATATTTAAGATGTTATTTAGCTACAATCTTCCTAAAACATCATCTAAATTTTGAGAATTAAGAACAATTCTGTTACATATTTTGGTTAATATTTATTATAGCTATGTTATTGCCTGATTTACAACATTTTAATATGCTGTGTATATATATTTTCAACACTGAAACCTGTTATAATATTGACATAACTCATACTTGTATAATATAACTTAGAGATAGTATTTTAAGCTGTAAACCATCTTTGTATATGACAATTGTGTCAGTCCTGTTGCATGTTTCATTGTCACCATGTCCTTAGCAATATAACTAATTAACTAAGTTCTATTACATAATTCTCATGGGCAGGAAACTTGGAACACAACAGTCTAATTATGATCATTTTTGGTCTCACCCTTCATAGCTTGAAGACTGTCTATAATGTTATGCTTTGTAGATACAGTAGCAGCAGCATTGGTAGTGAATAGAATGAAAAGAAAAAGACTGCAGACAACATTTCTTCGTGAGGATGAAGGAAGTAAAGGAAAAAGACAAGGAGGAAAATAGGCAGATGGAGGGAAACTGGCCACAGTCGAAGAAAATCTAAGGAACACAGGGGGCAAGATGGCTATAAAGAGGAATGGTCAGCTGTGGCATATGTGAAAGACAGAGCAGATGAAGTGGAGACTAAAGAGAATGCTTGGAATTGGTAATAAAGAAGTTCTTAAGCCACATGGGATGGTTCAGTGATGGGAAGAAGCTAAAGACACGTCATGAGAGGTCGTGCTTCTTGGAGCAGCATCCCAAAGAAGAGTAGGTGATATAGGACCAAGGAGACTTTGGGAGAGGGTAGGTGATTCTAGACCACAGGCATGGAAAAAGGGTAGCCGTGGGTGGATGTGGCTTAAGTTACGTTTCTCGGGCCCTGAGAAGTTGAAGGTGTTCACATGGAGTGGCCCTGACTTTCTCAGTGAGGTAGTTTCGTGGTACCTAGCAGGTGTCTCCAGTCTGTCAGTCACTGGCTGGCATTATCTCACATGTCCTCAGTGTTTTACTCAGGGTCTTTGTGTTTTTTCCATGTTCTCAAATGTCTTTTTTCATAAAACATTCAAGAACTTTAACATAAGGACAGCAACAGAGAAGTTCAAAAATATTAAAATCAATGTCTTAGTCCATTTGGGCTGCTCTAACAAAACACCATAGACTGGGTAGCTTATAAGCCACAGAAATTTATTTTTCAAAGTTCTGGGGGCTAGAAGTCTAAGGCCAGGGTAGCTGCAGATCTGTTGTCTGGTGAGGGCCTGCTTTCCGGTTCATAGGTGGCCATTTTCTCTCCATGGCTTTACAAGGCCGAAGGGGTGAGGAAGCTGTGCAGGGTCTCTTTTATAAGGACACTAATCCCATGCATGAGGGCTCCACCCTCATGACCTAAGCACCTCCCACAGGTCCCACCTCCAAGTATCATCACATTGGGGGTTATATTTTAACATCTGAATTTGGGGGAACACAAACATTCCGTCCATAACAGTCAAGGACATTGAAAGAAAAACAACTTAAATGAAGTTATAAATTACACAGGTAAAATAGTGAATGGTACATGAAATCTTAACCAACTTCAATCTAAACCTATAAATTTTTTTTTCTGTGCAGTGGTCAGTCTTCTTAGCCAGTCTTGGTCAAATTATCAAAATATTGGATATATTGAGTCTGGATGCAGAAACCAGGACGTGCGTCCTAAGAATCTCACCATAGAACATGCATGAGATGCATCCAGTACCACCAGGACCATTTTGGCATACCTGTATCCTCATGACTGGCCGTCAAATAGAAGTTAATGTTTCAGTACAGTTGTCAGTATTCAAAGGAAACACAGAGAAATTTCAAACCGCTACATTCTTAAGCCATTAGCCCATCTTTTAAAAGTACATGAGGCCACTTTACTTTCCAGTTCCTCAGTCACTGCTTGGACAGAAATGTGGTGTCATTTTCCTTTAATGTGAAGGCTGCATGAAAGCTGAAAATGAACTAGAGCCCGGACACGTTATTTTCTTAAGATCCATACACCAGAGAGCACTCGAGCCGTGTCTGATTGAACTGGTAACGCACCCTCTCGCTGCGGGAAGCACCAGCGTCTGCAGCAGCCAATGGCCCCGCATCACTCTTCCCCATCCAATCACCTCTGAGGCTTATTCCACTTGATGGACACAGCCCTATGCTTCTTAGAGCTAAAAAACTAAACTTTCCTTGTACAACATCCTCTCTTTCTTAGACACTGAATGTAAACTGTCAGTGCTAGGAAATGTGGTAACAGAAAACCCAAGAACCTCACACCAGATGCCTCTGCACTTCTCTGAATGTTCTTCTTCTCTTGTTTTTTTTTCCTCTCTCCCATTCCCTGTTTTTAACTAGAATTCTTCTTCTAAACTCTTTTCTGTCAGACCTACTTAACTTTCACTTTGTTTTACTGAAATGCGGACTGGTGAATAGGGTCTTTTCAATCTGTTCTATGTGCCTCTTCCTCTTTGCCAACATTAGAATTTGACAGAAATTTGGGAGCTGGCTTGATGCTGGCAGGACAGAGCAAGGCACACCATATTTCTTTGTTATTTGTGCTTAATATATTGTTGGCAGCCTTGTCTGTTTTAGCTTCTTGGCAGTATTTGGTCTCTCTTCCCTTTGGCACTATTCTCTCATTTTTGAACGCTCAGGGAAATTTATGTAGAGAGCTTTTAAATAGTCCATGTTTAGAGCAACGGGTATAAAAATCACCAGCTGACCCTGTCCTGTCAAGCAGCCAAGAAGCGCAGTCTTTACTGTAATCAACAGGCACTGAAGTGACTATGCAAATAGATGATGAATCTGAGAAACCCAACATATATTAGCAATTTTCATAACATATTAGTAAAAACCTCCAGAAGGCACTTCTGTGAGGGTGCAGAATCTCACCGTGAAATAGTTGGCTCTGATGAGGCAAAATGCGTTTAACAAAATGCAAAACGCATCGAAACAAAGATCTTAGCAACAGGTAACCATGACAGTGAACTCTATTGTTTGTTTAATTTGGTTTTAGCTCACGAAAAAGAAACTAGACAAGGCTTCTCCCTTACAGTCTAAGCATGATCGTACCTTGGTGACCAGCTGCTTTGCTGGGAATTCTTCCTGTTGAGAGCATATTTCAGCTCACACAGAGCACAAGCTATGACATCTTGCACTGGGAGTATTTAATTTAACCGTTACTGTTATGCTTCATAAAAAGAGATTTCACCCTGAACACTGGTGTCTGCTCATTAGTTTGTCTGGCCCACATCCTATTTGATTAACAGAAATTTAGAGAAAAATAATTAAAACTTGTGAAAAAATCAATTAAAATGGGAAGAAAATCACTGGTGCATTACAGGGCAGGCCCACCTTACAGGATCTAAATTGCAGCACCTTCTAAGCTGTATTTAGACCCTTCTCCCAGTTATTACAAACATTGAAATCCTCAGGTACCCTCACTGTCAAAAGAATCTATATTAGCATTTAAGATACGAACTAGAAAGCTTCGAAAGAAATATAACACATTGTTAAGGATATTTATCTCTGAGTTGTGACTTTGTTTCCTTTTTTTATTATTTTGTTTGTAACCCTTTTATAATTTGAAAAACAGTAGGTAATTTTAAGAAAGTAGAGAAATGTTCATACTTTCTGGCCTAACTTTCGATACCTTCCAGGTCTTGGCTGCACGGAAAACTATTTGCTATAAAGTGTGATGCATATGTTATTCAACTAGAAGTTTTCTCTGTACCTAGTGGGATTCCATGAAGATTATTTCCTATGTTCAAGGCCTGCATACGGCTATCAGTAGAAAATTAAGTCGCGCAAAATGTTGTTTCTGCCTGCTAGTTGTTTAAAATCATTTCGAAAAATATGAGTATTGTTGTTTGGGTAAATGAAGAATGGCATCCTCTCAAAGAGCTGTCTAATGGTAAGAGAGGTCGAGAACTAAATGCGGATTTATTATTTTGTGCTAGCGCACGGTCTGTGGGATGGGGGAGAAGGCGGAGGAGAAGCCGTGCCCTTCCTTACAGGACGAGGAAACAGGCACCTTGTTTTTAAGAATTAAGAATGGCTCGTCTTCATCCACAGAATGAGTAAATGGACTTTTTTAAAAAATATTTTTTTGATGTGGACCATTTTATTTTTTAAAGTCTTTATTGAATTTGTTACAATATCGCTCCTGTTTTCTGTTTCGGTTTTTATGGCCACGAGGCATGTGGGATCTTAGCTCCCTGACTAGGGATTGAACCGGCACCCCTTGCATTGGGAGGTGAAGTCATAAGCACTGGACCTCCAGGGAAGTCCCTAAAGGAACATTTTAATGTGTTGAACATATTGCTAACGACCGTAATACTCTCCTTGTATCTTTTACGTGTCAGGGCTTTACCAGGTATGGAGAATGCAGAAAAATTGCAGAGGAAGAGACGGGGGAGAGAGAGTGCTGCGAGCTGGTGATGAGCCCAGCGCGCCACCCAGCGTGCTCCGGGGCTGTGAATGGCCAGGTGGGTGGACCTGAGGCCATAGGTGGGCTCAGCCAATGAGGAGCGTGTGGGAGTCGGTGGGGGGAGGGGTGGCCACCCCACACCCGCATCATGGCCGAGGAACAAGGCTCTCCGGCAATGGATGTGGGCATAGTGCTTGGCCTGTTCTCCGGAACTCCTTTGATCAACTTTGTCCGTCACAAGAAGGGAATCAACATCCTGCACATGCCTGAGAACGGAAGGCAACCCGAAGACAGCCCAAGCCCAGGGCCATTTAGAGGTTTCAAAGATCTGAACGCTGTGAGGCAGGTGTAATTATTCCCACTTACCAGAAATAAAAGTGACATTTTTTTTTAATGTCTTGCCTTGACCTAGAACATAAGCAAATCTTCTGACTCCAGACATTCAAGGTTTAGCTTTCCTTAAGCTTTATGTCCCTCACAGGGCAGCTGAGTCCTGGCTGGTGGCGTCCCACAGATTCCTGGGCTGCCCTGTTCAGGAATCCAAAAAGGCTTGGTTTTCACCTTTAGACAGTTCCCAAGCAGGGAAATAACTTCCATTTCCTAAGCATTAATAATATATATCAGGTTATGAAATTGGTTAGACATTCGGATAACGGAACATGTCAGATGGCCAAATGAGACACGCAAGAACTGGAAATCTTAAGCGGTGCAGACGTCCCTATAAATCAAAGGATGGAAACAGCCTGGAGATGCCCTGAAGCACGGTCTCTCAGCAGCTCCCAGGTCAGGCCTTGCTGCATCAGGATGTTCCTGACCAAGACTGAAGACATGAGATCTCTAAATGATGTTAGATGAGATGTCACCTACACAAAGGTGCTCTTTTGGGCATAAAACATCTCCATTTTCTGCCCTCATAAATACATACTGTCATTGATATTTTAGGTGGGCCATGCCTCATAAATTCATAAATTCCATCCATCATCCATAAAATTGGTTTACTATAGGAAACCAATATAGGTAGGCTTGATAGAACCTGCTAAAAGCATTCTATAGATGAGGACTCTTCCTTTTCTGTCACTAGTAAGTACTATCAAGAATTCAGATTAGCATGTTTAAAAAGAGATCTCCTAGTCACTTTCTTTTGCCTTCTCACCCTGCTTGTTCCCTGATAGAAAGGATGGGTTTCAGACCAGCTTCTAACCCTTCCTTCCCCACTCTTCATTTTAAAATATCATTTCATAAGCCCTTTATTACGGTAGCTTTTGAAATTAAAAAACTGAGACAGGAATTGGCAAATGCAAGCAAGTCCCAATGTGAGACAGTAGCATGGAAATAAGCTTCAGGATCAGAAAAAGAAGTGGGTTTGACTCCTGACTGCCTGCATTCTGTGATCTGAAAGCTTCTCTCTGTATAATGGGGATTGTCTCAGGGCAGGGCACTGGCTCGTAGATTTATTAAGGGCTAAGGAAGATAATGTACCCAGAGTGGTTAGCACAGTGCCAAGTTCTTAGCAAAACCAGAATAAAAGCTAACATTATTTGTTATGGTGTTGAAGGCCATGGGGCATGGCTGTTGGTGAACTTGAGAGATGGAACAGCTCAGATGAGAAGCAAAGAAAGTAGGCACCTACTGATTACCTATATCAAGTAGCCTCATCACCTGGATAGATGGATGCTTAGGTGCACCTGACTTGTCCTGGCAGGTGAGAAGTGTCCTGCGTCCCTCCCAGCTGCATATTCTTACTAACCGCTGTGCCCTCTCCAGGTGTGTCTTCCCATGGGGCAGTGATCGTAGAAGCGCTTACTGACATGGGGGAGCCTATCAGTAAGTCCTAATTGTAGTGGCCTCGAATATCAAGCTAACACATGGCGTCAACTGCCTTGGAGATTTACACAGACCTAGAGCAAACTATCTCTGGGACAGAAACCCCTCTTTCTGTGGTTAATTCACTGAGATTTTTTATTTCAGACTAACATAGTCGATATAGACTCATCGAACTTGTATCTAGATAAAATTCAGCAACTCGTTATAATTAAGGTAAAATTGTTTGAATTTATGTGCATGCATTCTACTGCCATTTATATTTCCTGCTTCCTAAAGCACAACACAGCGTTTAATGTATTGAAGAAAATGGATATACATGCATTCAGGAAAAAGCACAGCTTCTTCTTGCATTTTGCGTTTTCTATACAAAGGTATAAATGCCACAGTGTACGTGGTGCATCACGTAGTTGATTTTGCAGGCTATTTCTCAGCCACGGTATGCCACCTGCATTGAGCGCCCTGCTCAGAATGCATATTGACAAATGCCTGATTCTTTCCAGTCCTGATGAATAGAGCAGGTTGTCACAGCAAATTGCTATCTTCTAGAACAGATTTTGAGAGAAAAAAAGCCAATAGCCAGAATGTCAACGATTCTTGGGCTTTTCAGCTTACAATAAGTGGAGATCAATACCATTTATTTAAATGGCCTTGTATTACACCTGCTATAATTCTTTCTACATTCACGTCAACTTGGCACTTCCCTAGAAATTTTTCTACAGGAAGAGCAGCAACAATGTAGGCTTTGTGTGTGTGTGTGTGTGTGTGTGTGTGTGTGTGTGTGTGTGTGTGTCCTATGAATCTTTAGGCAAGGTGTTTCTATAGAAAGACTTCAATAGTCAGTGATACAAATAAAAATTTGAATAAAGAGAAAGTAATTTCTTGTTAATGAATTGCATTCTGTTATATTCCAGATGAGGAACCTGATTAGAATATTTATTACAATAGGTAAATTGTCAGAGGTCATTTCAATATCTTACATGGAAAATACATATTTTTCTTTAGTTCAATAGAATTGTATAATTAGCTGGCAAAGCTTGTAGAAAATGCTAGCTGATTTTATTTATTATTTAAATATATTCCATCATTTCTAAACCCAAAAATATATATTAATTTTTCTTTCAATATCTTTGTTATTTATGGTTCTTATTAAACTCACAATTTAATGGCTGTGGCTCTGTAACCGGTACATTTCAAAGTTGTCCTGGCACTTTTTCTTAAAAAAACTGCAACTACATTTCTGAGCGCAGTTACCTGCCCAGCTCATTTAACGAGTCCTGCAATTTCCCCATGTTCCATGGTTTTGCCGTAATGTGAAGCTGTGTTTTGTTGACTCTAAAAAGCTCTTGCATTTCTCTCTCATTATCTTCTCACTTCTGATCAAGAAAAACAAAAGGTTTATCTTTTTCATGTGTACTTTGAAGAGTCACAAGGTTCTAAAGGATTACCTATAGGCTTTGTGCTGGGGGGGTCACCTCTCATGGTTCTGAATTTTTCATAAATCTATTGTAACCTCAATTTCAAGATGACATAGTGTCCAAAAGGGCTGGGTGGAATGACGTGTGAATCACATGGCTGTGGAGCATGTCACTTAGAGGAATGGCTCTGTGGGAACATGAGTCTGGAGAAGGTCCTTCCTGAACAGAGAGCTGCCTTGCAACTGGATGGAAGTGAGCAGGGGTTAATTCAGGGGGTCTTTGCGGAGAGAACAAGTATATGCTCCAGGCTTTCGTCCCCTTGGATAAACCAGAGGAAAAAACAAAACAAAACATTGGCCAGGTAAGGGCTCAGAAACAACCTAAAGATATGGTCAAAGTCACCCCTCCATCATGTACTGATTAGTGTTACATTGACTCCCCAAAAGCCAAGAGAGAGCTCACAAAGGGGTTGAGTCTTCTAGTCCCTAGAGACTGGAGCCAGAGAACAAAACACTTCTCTGAATCCTCAGCATTCAACTGGCCTTCTCTCAGCTCTGTGCCATAGTTACAAAGAGGTTGGGAGAGGCGATGTAACCTTCCAGCTCCCTGCAAAACAAATAACCCACATAACCATCTAGGGTAGGCTGAGTGGCCAAATATCTAGAGAGGGGGAGACCTGGCAGAAAACAGGATACTGGCCTGGCAGAGGACACAGATGAGACTCACAAAATTGAGAGAGAGAGAGAGACAGAATGTTAGGAGTTTGAAATGTACCACTCACAAACACGCAAGTCTTTCTGGAGTAACATAGAAGGCACAAGCTTTTCTACTATAAAATGCATTAGGTGCTCTGAAGAAAAATATAGTCACTATTGAGATTGTGGTCCACAAAAGCAAGTACAGGAACTTTCAAAACATAGTGCAAAAATGGAAGAGAATGGACATCCTGAAGGAAATACAAGAACATTGGGGGGTAGATTAGGATGAATAAAATGTTCATAATAGGAACTTTAGAGGGAGACTATAGACAAAGTATTCTCAGTAATAATTAATTGATTCTTGATAATAGTTAATTAGACAAACGATGATGAGAAGGGAAGGTGTTATAGAAAGGATGAGCTGAGCCTGC
The DNA here is from genome assembly GCF_002837175.3 of Physeter macrocephalus. Classification (NCBI taxonomy): domain Eukaryota; kingdom Metazoa; phylum Chordata; class Mammalia; order Artiodactyla; family Physeteridae; genus Physeter; species Physeter macrocephalus. Next base: position 4,056,031 of record NC_041223.1, on the reverse strand, counting down.
AGGTTGGAACGGAGCACCGATCTCCAGAGAAGATTGAAAAAGGGAGCTGCAGATCAAACCAAGGAGGGGTAAAATGCTTTAATTTTGAGGATACAGGGAAAATCTTAAAAGATTTTAACTGAAAGTCTAGTTTCCTACGGGATTAAAAAAATTCAAACTTTTCCTTTGCAACACTGGAAGCAAAGAGAAAAAAAACAGACATGCACAAATGATCACATGTGCAATTGTCAGAGTAGAAAGACAAAAATTAACTTAAGGGTATGCAAAACTTTATCGTATACTGCTCACAGAAAACTGCTTGAAAGAAGACACTAGCCAAGAAAAGCAAAAGCAAAAATATAAACAAAACAATGGAGCAAAAATAACAATGGCTTGTGAACCCAGATGAGGAAACGTCAAGAGGAATGGCAGTAACATTTCCATACGCTGATAAGGTTTAACTGTGACACACAAAATAATGCATTTTGCTGTTTTTGACTGAGCAGTTACAGAAATGTCAATTCGGATAAGGTGGCCCTTCAGATCTACTATATTCCGAATTATTTCTCTTTCTTTTTTTTTTTTAAAGATTTTTTTGGATGTGGACCATTTTTAAAGTCTTTATTGAATCTGTTACAATATTGCTGCTTTTTTATTTTTTATTTATTTATTTATTTATTTTTTTTATGTTTTGGATTTTTGGCCACAAGGCATGTGGGATCTTAGCTCCCCAACCAGGGGTTGAACCCATGCCCCCTGCTTTGGAAGGCAGTGTTAACCACTGGACCACCAAGGAAGTCCCTATTTCTCTTTAATTATCTAATAAGTTACAGACAAAGGTGCATTAATATCTCCAGCTATATTTGTTAATATTTCCAACTATGCCTGTGGATTTGTCTATATCTCCCTTAAATTCTGTCAGCTTTTGCTATAATTATTATACTTATGCTTATTGATCATTATTTATCATTTTGAGCTCTCTTTTTTTCCTTCTCTTTTTTCTTCTAGTAATACTCCTGTCTCAAAGTTTATTTTGTCTTTTATTATTATAGTCTCTCCTCCTTTCTCACATCATTTGTTTTCTGGGTATATTTTTCTAACATTATATTTGAAAACTATATGTTGGTGTGTTTTAAGTGTTTCTCTTGTAGAATAGAATTAGCTTTTTTTTTTCAAATAGTCTGATAATCTCTGTCTTGACTGGATTATTCAGTCTATTTATATTTAACACTGTTATTAATATGGTTGTATTTAAGTATGCCATTTTACTAATTGTTGACTATTTTCCTCTTCTGTTTCATTATTTCCCTCCTTTCCTTCATTCTTTTTTGTCAAATAAATGTTTGTATAATTCAGTTTTACTCCCTCTACTGACTTTTTAGCTATATTTCTTGAATTATTTTTGAATTATTTTTAGTAGTTTCTCTAGGGATTACAATATACATCTTTAATTTAGCACAGTAGACTTAGAATTATTATTTAATTACTTAAGGAAACTTCTGTCCAGTGTATTTTTATTTAACACTCCAGCCTTAAGTGCTTATTTCATATTTGTTATACCTATATACATTATAAACTGAACAAAAAAGTGTTACCATTTTTGCTTTATATATCTTTTAATGAGATAGATAAAACACTAATGGCTTCAGTTAGTGTTCGATTTTGTCTGCTGAAGAAGACTCAGGGGACCCCAGATGACAACGTCTAGGAATCAAGTTTACTTCAGGAAAAGGATACAATATAGCAATTGCACTAAAGTAAGGATATTTATAGGTTGCCTCACTGCCTACAGAGACCAGTGTGAGCCCCAATAGTCCTCTTTCTTCAGGGCCTCACAAAGAGATGTGTTTTTTTTTTTTTCAAATCCAGAATCACTAACAAGTGCATGAAATACCTCAAAACAGATCTGCAACCTGGGCATCTGATACCCTGCTCCTCACATGGACATAGTTTTCCTCTATAACTAGACCCCACAGCAGAGCTCTCTGGGCATCTGACCTGGACCAGTGTAAATCATGAATTCCACTTCACAAACTATCCCAAAGAACTCCCTGTACCCACAAAGCAACACTCAATTAATCAGTACATTGAATGCTTCACTAGAGGTCAGTGCTGTGCAGATAATCACTTATTTCAATAAATCAGGTCAGGCCAAATGCAGAGCCACTGCTGTGATTAACACTCACAGTGTGTGTAGATGTGCCTGAGTGTGTGTACGTGAGTTTGTGTATCTGCATGTTTGCATGGTACCCTGTGCATGTGTGTGCATGTGATATTCTTTCATGTTTGCCCATGTATTGACCATTCCCATTACTTTTCATCCTTCTTGTAGATCAGATTTGGCATCTTGGGTCATTTCCGCTCAAGTCTGAAGGACATTTTTAGCATTTCTTATAATGCAAGTCTGCTGGTGACAAATACTCTACATTTTTGTTTATCTGATACCAAAAATATATTTTCCCCCTCATTTTCTTTTCATGATACTTAAGTTGCAGGTAGAATTTGTAGTTGAGACTTTCGTTCTTGTTTTCTTCTTTCAACAGTTTGAACACTTTGTTCTAACATTTTCTGGCTTCCATTTTCTTCTAATGAGGACTCCGCACGGATTCTACTTTTGCTTCTCTTTATGTAATGATTTTCTCTTTTTCTCTGGTTTTCACAGTTTCTCTTGATTTTTAACTTGCAATATTTCAGTTATGATGTGTCCAGGTGAAGTTTTCTTTTTACTTATTCTGCTTGGAGTTTTTTTGAGTTTCACAGGTCTGTATGTTAATGATTTCAGTAAATGTGGGAAATTTTTAACCATTGTTTCTTCAAATACATCTTCTTCCCCTGTCTCTCTTTCTAAAACTCTAATTACAGACTGAAACATTGACAGGGTGTCACAAGTCTCTGAGACGCTGTTCATTTCTCTTTTGTTTTTGCTTTACTCTTCAGACGGGGTAGTGTCTACCTACCTGTCTTCAAGTTCACTGAGTATTTCTTCTGTTATCTCTAATCTGGCATTAAGTCCATCTAGTGAGTTTTGAATTTCAATCATCATACTTTATTCTGTGGAATTTTCATTTTCCATACTTTCTACTTCTGTAATGAAATTATCTCTTCCCTCATTGAAACCATGTTCCTTCTTTGAACATATTTATAATAGCTACTTTGATGTACCTTTCTGCTAAATCAATATCTGAATCCTCTCAGAGTCAGTGTTTATTAACTGCTTTCTTTTCTTCTTCTTTCCTGAGAAGGGGGTCACAGGATCCTGCTTCTTTGAATATATAATAATCTTCATTTGAAAAGTGAATGTTTAAACACTATATTGGAGGATTTCTGAATTTTGTTGTGCTCTTCTGGGAATTTTTTTTTTTTTCTCTCTCTGTTGTTGTCATTCTACCATGCATTACCTTGCCTGATGAAAACTGAAGACTGTGCTGTTGTCCACGGGATATTCCTGCTCCTCTGCTTGGTTTTCACAGCTTCCAGAGGCTGCTTGTTTTATCTTAAACTTATATAGCTATGTCATCTGACAAGTATGACATAGCTATATATGTCACATATATAGTTTTTTTTTAACACTGAGTTTTTACTCATATAAGTCTGCTGTTTTTCTGCTTCCAAGATTTGCTCCTTAAATTTATAGCCAGCTTCAAACTCTATCTTCTGTCACTTCAAATTGGTAAGAATGGAAATTTTTACCTCATGACAGTTTGAGAGGGCCCTCAGACAAGAAAGATTAAAAATTTGTAATTCTTACTCATTGCAGTTGCAATTTTCAAAAGTAAACTCTTCTCTAGCTTCTTAAAGCTTCTCGGTACATTCAAGCTGTGTGTGTGTGTGTGTGTGTGTGTGTGTGTGTGTGTTTGTGTGTGTGTGTGTACATGTGCATATATAGTTTTCTGATTGTTACCGGTGGGATGATTTGCCCAATTCCTTCACTTACCATTACCAGAAGGCTTCAACCTTCAGGTTTTTTAATTTTATTGAAGTATAGTTGCCATACAATATTATATAAGTTACAGTTGTACAATATAGTGATTCACAATTTTAAAGGTTATATTCCATTTATAGTTATTATAAAATACTGGCTATAGTCCCCATGCTGTACAATATATCCTTGCAGCTTATTTTATACCTAATAATTTGTACCTCTTACTCCCCTCCCTCTATATTGCCCCTTCCTCCTTACCTCTCCCCACTGGTAACCACTAATTTGTTCTCTATATCTGTGAGTCCACTTCTTTTTTGTTATATTCTCTAATTAGTTGTATTTTTCAGATCCCGCATATAAGTGATATCATACAGCACTTGTCTTTCTCTGTCTGACTTATTTCACTTAGCATAATGCCCTCCAAATGCATCCATGTTGCTGCAAATGGCAAAATTCCATTCTTTTTTATGGCTGAGTAGTATTCCATTGTGTGTGTGTATATATATATATATATATATATATATACCACATCTTCTTTATCCATTCATCTGTTGATGGCCACTTAGGTTGCTTCCATATTTGGCAATTGTAAAGAGTGCTGCTATGAGCATTACATGCAACCTTCAGTTTTGATTGGTCTTGCTAGGCCTGGCGGACAGAAGAGAAAGACAAGAGCCCACCAAAAAGGGGATACCAATAAGAGATACCTTAGTAAAGATGGGGACTTAAATAGGTAGGTCCCCCTAACAAAGGTAAGTCCCACTTTATCCCTGCTCCTCCACTCTACTTCCTCTCCCAGATGACTACTAGGAAAGTAGTCTTACGCAGGGCAGAGAAAGAATTTTCAACCAAAATCCTGTCCTTGTACATCTTGTACACCTATATACATAGCATGGTTGGTCCAAAACAGCGGTAGCCATAAATTTAATTTAAAGTGGTTCCAATTTAAAATGTTCATAGGCACCAAGGAGAGATAAATTCAAATGTTTTTCAAATGATGACACCTTATCTTATGCCTTATATAGTCCCCACAAGTAATTATTTAAGGAAAATTAGCAGCTAACAATCAAAAGTACCTAACCACATAAGGAATCAAGACATTATGATCAAGAATATGAAAGAAAATAACTTGAAAAAATAGACTTAAATCCCTTTACATATGGGGATTATTTGACATATATGATATAGCAACTTTTTTACTCTGGTTAAAGATATATAGATTAAATACTTTATATTAACAAATAAAATAAAAATTAATAAAGTAAAATTAGCAAATAAAGTAAAAATCTGGGACTTACTAAAAATGACTTAGTAGACTTGCAAAAGAACCAAATAGAACTCCTACAAACGAAAAATGCTAAAAAATGAAATTAAAACACAAGGAATATGCTTCAAAAATAGACATAGCAGAAGAAGACATTAGTAGATAAGATAATATATCAAAATAAGTTATACATAATGCAGCATAGAAGACAAAAAGGTAGAAATATGAAATAATAAAATACATGGACGATAATATGGGAAGATCAAATATAGTATATTTTACTTTCTAAACGGAGAGTTAAGGTAGATAATGTGGTGTGTTCAATAGGAGAGATAAGAACTGAGGATTTTTTTTAACTGAGGAAAGACAGTAATCCACAGTATCACAGATACCAATGAAATCAGTCTTGTGTTTTTACATAAGGTCAAACATCATAGTTATTCACAATTACTCCACTAATCCTCTTCTCTTTTCTCCCAGCAGTCTTGAAGAAACTTGACCATGTGACTTGCTTTGGACAATGGAATATGAGCATATTATTAGGTTCAAATTAATGTTGTTTCTAGGCAGAAACACACGTGAATGCTTGGTCGTATCTCCCTTGTCTTTGCTGTGAAATAGTGGATGTGTGTGTAAGTGAGGGCTGCTTCATCACGGATCTTGGAATAACTGCACTGGACATGCAGAATGAACGAGATAAATGTTTTTTGGTTTAAAACATTGACATTTGGGGGATGTTTGTAGCTCACCATAAGCTAACTGATCATCACTGAAATGAGAAATTAGAAAAATAAATCACTGAAATAAAAGTAGGTATCAGAACATAGAAATAGGTGTTAGCACAATCCAATAAAAAATCAGTGGGTCGGGCTTCCCTGGTGGCGCAGTGGTTGGGAGCCTGCCTGCCGATGCAGGGGACACGAGTTCGTGCCCCGGTCCGGGAAGATCCCACATGCCGCGGAGCGGC